>NW_018230078.1:0-539 GCF_001263595.1 Phalaenopsis equestris | reverse complement strand
TATATATATTTATATATATATAAAGGGACACGGGCTTCGGCCTCGCACGTGCGGGCGGACACGAATAAAGCGGAGGGGTTGTCGGTGGTGGGTGAAAATGCGTTTTGCGTGTCGGTTAAAAAAATCACAAAGCGTGTCGGAAAAATGGATGGCGGAGATCTCACAATTTTTGTGGAGGAGAAAACTTTTTGCCCGAGATTCGCGGTTTGTTACTGTGACGTGGGCCATGGGCCCACCTCTCCCCCGCCGTTGCATCCAGGAAAAAAACGAGGGTATTTAATCCAATTTTATTTCGAATTAATTTTAAATTTTCATTCATTATTTACAAATCACATGTAAATGTTTAAAAAAAAAGTCTTGTTTTAAAGCAAAATATTTACTAATTTACATGAATATCACTATTCTTTAAATATCATATGAATAGATATTTAAATTTTGTGTTATGGTTATAATTACATAATATTTATGAGCTATATGTAAATTAATTTTTTAAGTTATTTTGTTATGCTTAAAAACCTTCATTTATTATCTATTGTTGC
>NW_018230077.1:62474-62746 GCF_001263595.1 Phalaenopsis equestris | reverse complement strand
ACTCTGATTCTCCCTCAAAAGGTCGAGAGTTTAGAGGTCAAGGAAGTCTGTAGTGTTGGTTCCAAGCAGATCAAATTTTACCATACTTCTACCTCTACTGAGATTAAAAAACATGTAAATCTGGATGTTGAGTCTAATGAATTAATGGAATTTCCTTCTGATTACTTCTCGCCTTGTGTTCAAAAGTTAATTCAATAGGGACACTTACCAAAACAAATCCCAAAAGATAAATTTCAACTTTTTGAAAAATTATGGAATTGTAAAAGTTGATC
>NW_018230077.1:61059-62377 GCF_001263595.1 Phalaenopsis equestris | reverse complement strand
AGAATTTGAGGAGGAAATTAAATCTACTGTTGATGAATTCAAAGAGATTAACCACAAGACTGAAAAACAACCCCGACCTACATTTATAAGTTCTCTACTCAATGACAAAGAATCTGCAGAATTGATCAAACTATTAAAAGAATTCAAAGATTGCTTCACATGGAGCTACGATGAAATGCCGGGATTGTCAGCAGAGGTTGCAGTCCATAAACTTGGGGTGGACAAGAATTTAACCCCAGTAAAATAGGCTCCCAAGAGAATGCACCTCGAGATAAAACAACAAGTTATCGCTGAGTTGAAGAAATTAATAGACGCCAACTTTGTTAAAGAGGAGCAATACCCCACGTGGTTAGCCAACATCGTACCTGTTAAGAAGAAAAACGGACAGATCCGTGTTTGTGTCAATTTCATAGATTTGAACAAGGTATGTCCAAAAGGCGAGTTTCCACTACCTATATCAGATATGACGTGGATATCGCTTCCACACAAGAAATTTTCTCCTTCATGGATGGTCCTTCATGGATGGATCGTCGTCGGGATGCAACCAAATCAAGATGGCTCCCGAGGATGCAACACTTACAGCCTTCAGAACACCGATTAGAATTTTCTGCTGCACAGTGATGCCGTTCAGCTTAAAGAACGCCGAAGCAACATATCAGCGCGCAATGTCGTAGATTTTTGACGACCTCATTCACAACCAAGTAGAATGCTATGTAGATGATTTAGTCATCAAAAGTAAATGGAAGATAGACCACTTGTACGATTTGAGGATCGCAGTTACGACGATATGACCTTAAGATGAATCCCTTAAAATGTGCCATTGGCATTACCTTTAGGAAATTTCTAGGATTCGTTGTCCGTCATCAGGGAATCGAGATCGATTCAGATAAGATTAAAGCTATCTTGAAAATGCATCCTCCTAAAACCTTAAAACAACTACGTTCCTTCTAGGGGAAGTTGGCATATCTGAGACGCTTTATTTCTAATCTCTCAGGTACGTGTCAGCCTTTCTCGACATTAATTAAAAAAGACGCCAAATTTATTTGGGAAGAGAAATGCCAGCGGGCATTCGAGGACGTTAAAAAATATTTAATGACAGCTCCTGTCTTGGCAGCCCCTATCCTAGGGAAATCATTATCCCAGGGAAATCAATGATACTTTATACCACTACTTTAGATGACTCTCTCGGAGCCCTATTAGCTCAATCTTAGCCCAAGTCAATGATGAGGGTAAACAAAATGCACTCTACTACTTGAGTCGTCGCCTAATACTGACGAAGATAAGGTATCCACCTATTGAGAAGCATTGTCTGGCGTTA
>NW_018230077.1:59427-61049 GCF_001263595.1 Phalaenopsis equestris | reverse complement strand
CCCAAAAGCTTAGACATTACATGCTTTCTCATAAGATTACCCTAATCTCAAAAGTTAATCCATGGCAATATTTGATGACCCGACCAACACTCTCCAGATGTTTAGCAAGATGGTCAATGATCTTATTGCAATTTGATATAACTTTTTTTCCCCTCCGTGCTATCAAGGGACAAATACTAGCAGACTTTCTCGCTGCACACCCACTTCTAGCTGGGTCCTCTCTCAACAATGAGTTACCAAATGAGCAAATATTACAAAAGTAATTATCCTGTGCGCAACACTGGGAGATGTACTTCAATGGTGCTTTGTCAGCTAGAAAAGACAAAGGATCAGACACAGTTATACCAGGAAAAGCAGGAATTAGTTTGATCTTTATCACGCCAGATAAGGGTATGTTGAGGTTCTCGTACCACCTGATAGAGCTGTTCACTAACAATGAAGCAGAATACAAAGCTTTAATCACTGGATTAGAAATGACAATCTCAATGGATATAACAAGCATTACCATCTACAATGACTCCCAACTCGTCATCCAGCAAGTTGCCGACTAATATAAAATTTTGAAACCAAGATTAACAGAATACCATCGGTACACGATGAAGCTCCTAGAGCAGATTCCCGATGCGACTTTCTACCAAATTCCTAGGGGAGATAATGCCCATGCCGACGCTTTAGGAAAACTTGTTAAGGAAATGGCTTGCCCGGAGGATTTCTTGCCCGGAGGATTTCATTGAAGTCACATTGCAAGGAAGACGAGTCTTGTCTGGGATAGACTTTGAAACTCTACACAAGCTTGAAAAAGAAGAAACGATAAATACAGTTGCAGACATCAATGAAGATTGGCTTAAGCCATTAATAGAATATTTGCATACTAGAAAGCTGCTAGAAGACAAGTCTGAGATGCACCACATCACAAGCAGGGCCATTTCTTACGCCTTGGTGGGAAATATTCTTTACAGAAGATCGTTCGACCAGATGTGGCTATGATGTTTGAGCAGAGCCAAAGCACAGAATATTTTCAAAGAGGTACACACCGTATTGTGTGTCGCTCACCATTCAAGGCCAAAAATGAAGATGAAGATCAAAAGACTTGGGTATTATTGGCTATCAATGATGTCCGATTGCATGGATACAGCCAGAAGATGTCACAAATGCCAAGTACATGGGGTGGTCTTCACCATGCCTCCGAAGTGCTACACTCAATTGTTGCCTCGTGGCCATTCGAGTGTTGGGGCACGGACATAATAGGTCTGATAGACCCTCCATCTTCCAATGGACACGGGTTTATACTTGCCGCTACAGACTACTTCTCTAAATGGGCAGAGGCAGTACCGTTACATGAGGTTACAACATAGCACTTCCTTCAATTTTTCAAAAGCCAAATCGTCTACCGTTTTGGAGTATCGTGAAGAATAATTTCCGACAATGGGACAACTTTTAGAAGTACAAAGATCAATAGTTTTGTCAAAAGACATGGGATAGATTGAAGATACTCTACAATTTACTATTCCAGAGCAAATGGTCTGGCTGAGGCTTTCAACAAAACATTGGTACAGATTTTAAAGAAAACACTGGATGAAAATAAAAGGGATTGGCACAACAAACTATTAGAAGCCTTGTGG
>NW_018230077.1:53989-58884 GCF_001263595.1 Phalaenopsis equestris | reverse complement strand
AACCTCAATATAATGAAAATTTTGAAAAAAAAAAATTTAAACTTCAAATTTTCTTCTTTCCACTTTTAATTAAACAAAACACATACATAAAATTCATTCCACCAAAAAAAAAATAAAATTTACTTTAATGTACAACTTTGTTTTGTTCTTGTTCATGACAAGTTTCGGCCCACTGACGTTTTTTCTGTCGTCTGCAGAAAAATGTCGGGACAAAGACTGATCTTTGTTTTCCAGGATGGCTAGAACCTTGCATTAAATGAAGAGATGGCGCCGCGGGGCGACACTATAGACTTCAACGTGAATTTCCTAACATGGACTACGAAGGTCCTCTAATGAACGTAGTCAGCTGCAAAGAGAAAGATGGACTACCTTCACTACTGAGAGTGACCACTAAAGATAATGTATCACGCAAGGGAAAGAACGTGATAACAGAGTGAGACCCGATGAAGGGGCCCAGCCGTCTGCCCTCCATGTTAGCTACACCTGCTGGGGGCTTAATAGCCGCCAATAACGAACGAATACCAAGTACTTTGCTTCGCAGAACGCAACACAGGAACGCCAGCTGCAAGAAGAAGAGAGCTTTTCTACGACAAGAACGAAAACGTCAAAGAGAGACAAACAACTTGCTCACCCTTATTCCTGAGGAGCACATTTATGATCCAGACTTGAAAGAAACTTCTACTAGCTTACCCACCACGGATGAAGAACTGGGGTTTGTTACAGGTCAGACACACTTTCAGTTTCAGGGGTGCCCCAACGTGCAACGTTGAAATACCGGCCGAGACATCAGCCACGGGCGCATTTGTAGAATGCCCGAGTTGCAATGTTCGGCATTACACTTCAAGCACCAACGAGTCTCAGACTTTGGATTTCATGATGGATGAACCATATGTCCCACTAGGAACAAATCAGTATGTACCGTGGAGCCTGGGGTCATACATCCCGTTAGAGGTCGAGTCTCATGCTTTAGATCGACCAACACCAATTTGGGTTCTCGCCGATGCTCGAAGGAATCCAGTGACAGCTACCAACCATTGGTGCGATAGAATACTATAAGATAAGCAAAGTAATGAAAAGAGAATTCAAGTTTTATGAAGAAGTTTAGGGAAAGTTCGTCAACATATTGGAAGGTCTGGAGCGGTACACCAGAGTTTTCTTCAAGACTGATGAAAGAAGCATTCTGGACTGCAGACTGCATCTTTGATTTAAGAGATAGAGGCCGAGCCGGCCTTCTCATGGGAAGGACATATTTCGAGCCAAAGAAGTGGATGAAAGGGAAGGGAAGAATCACCATCCAGTGTGACTGTTGTTATAACTTCACAAATGACAGATAGGGGAATCCACCTGGGATCCTCAGATATGATAAAGTAGATCCGCTACCACCGATGATGAAATGGATGATCAAAAGGATGATCAAATGGATTATTCTACTTGCTACCTACATTCCCAATAGTTGCATTATCAATATCTATGTAGAGGGTGATTGTATTTCCTGAAGAGGGTGATTGCATTCCCCCACACGTTGATCATCATGAATTCGTGAGGCCCTTCTGCATGGTCTCATTTCTAATCAAAGCAATATCCTGTTTGGAAAGGAAATTGATATCGTCGATCCTGGTGAATTCAGAGGTTCTATGGAGATTCCTCTTCCAGTCAGTTCAGTACTTGTTCTCAAGGGCAACAGTGCAGACGTTGTCAAACATTGCATTCCAGGAGTACGACATCGCAGGATGGATGATAGTAAAATGCCATGTGGATTCTAGCAGGACCCAGAATTGGAGTTACTTCCATACGAGCTGTGAGAAGGTTGTACCTCTAAGTACATGCGAAGGGAACTCTTATCCTGGAGCATGACTTAGAAAGTGTGCTTGATCAGGAGCTCAACATACGTGGCACAGAGGGTTCACTTTCTTTCTTTTAACAACATGACATGTATCTGATGTATTCAGTCTACAATGTATTCATATCATGAGATGTTCTCCATGTATTTCAACATGAACTACATAATGTACCTTTTGAGGCGTTAGCCTATGTTTGATTTATAACATCTTTATTGGAAAAAATTGATGGAAATTTCTCTCAAATTGTGCCTTTCTGTCAGTTGCCTTTTTGTGCTAAGGATGAAAGCCATGAACCACGCGCTGGTTCGAAATTAATGAACAAAGAACGAAACAACAAATTTTTTTTTAAATATAAATGAAAAAGGAGATAATCACCAATAAATAAACAATAAAACAAATTTCTTTTGAAAATTAATCAATTAAAATTAAAACTTTAAAGACGTATTTTGAAAAATTAAATATGATAAAAATTTGTTGAGTGGATTCTCTCATTTTCAGAGTTTCTTACCCTTTGTGCACACAACACAACCATCTTTATCTACATTAACTTTCTTCATATCCCCACAAAATTTTACATTCTTCACAAAAGCTACAAAGCTCTACAAATCTTCTTCAAAATCAACCTTCCCACACGATACACTTTTGTAAATTCAACACCACAAGCTCTTTGTAAATTTCAATTCTTACATCTTCAAATCAGTATCTAAATTTTGATTCTCATCTTTCGAGGTCGGTATCTAAATCTCGACTATCACATCTTTGAATTGATACCTACATTTCAATTCTCACATCTGTGAATTGATACCTACATTTTAATTCTCACATCTTCGAATTGATACCTACATTGCAATTCTCACATGTTCGAATTGGTGTATCTCAATTCTCTCATCTTCAAATTGATACCTACATTTCAAATCTCTCATCTTTGAATTGATACCTACATTTCAATTCTCACATCTTTGAATTGTTACCTACATTTCAATTCTCACATCTTCGAATTGATACTTACATTTCAATTCTCACATTTTGAGGTCGATACCTAAATTTTGACTCTCTTCTTCAAATTGATACCTAAATTTCAATTCTCATACTTTTGAATCAGTACCTAAATTATGATTTGATACCTAAAATTTTGACTCTCTCCTTGAGATTGATACCTAAATTTCAAATCTCATCTTCAAATCAGTATCTAAATTCTGATTCTCATCTTTCGAGGTCGGTACCTAAATCCCGACTATCACATCTTTGAATTGATACCTACATTTTAATTCTCACATCTGAATTGATACCTACATTTCAATTCTCACATCTTCGAATTGATACCTACATTTCAATTCTCACATCTTCGAATTGATACCTACATTTCAATTCTCACATCTTCGAATTGATACCTACATTTAAATTCTCACATCTTTGAATTGATATACCTACATTTCAATTCCACATCTTTGAATTGATACCAACATTTTATTCTCACCTTTTGAGGTCCATACCTAAATTTTGATTCTCGACTCTTTTCTTCGAATTGATACATAAATTTCAATTCTCCTTTCGAGTCAGTACCTAAATCTTGATTCTCACCTTTTGAGATCGATACCTAAATTTTGACTTTCTTCCCCATATTGATACCTATAATTTTAAATCTCATTTTTGAATCAGTACCTAAATTCTGATTCTCACATTTTGAGGTCGATACCTAAATCTCGACTCTCTTCTTCACATTGATACCTAAGATTAAATTCTCATATTTTTGAATCAGTACCTAAATTTTGATTCTCATTTTGATTCTCACATTTCAATACCTAAATTCTTATTTTCATCTTTCAAGGTCGATACCTAAATTTAGATTGATACCTAAATTTCAAATCTTAAATTTCAAATCTCATCTTCGAATCTATACCTAAATTCTGATTCTCATCTTTCGAGGTCGGTACCTAAATTCCAACCCTTACAACCCTTATTGTCTTTTCGGAATTGATACTTAAATTTCAATTTCCACCTCGGGGTCAGCACTTGCATATCGATCCCCATCCTCTAGAAATATCTGAAATTTCATAAGTCAAAATTCACTCTCCGATCCCCCGCGAGTGTCCCTCCTTAATTTCAATCATACGATCATCCGCTAGTATCCCAAGTGCACAAAATAAAACAAATCACACACACAACTCTACACATACTTCCAGGTCTATTTGACTTAAGAGTTTGTATTGGTTTTTCTTTTCAATACACACGTTGTGCTTGCCCAACACACCACACCTATTGGTGGTCCATTTGTTGACCTCACTTTTGGTTGAGGTTTAGTTTTCCCTCTTTAGTAGCCTAAGGTCTTGCCATAGGACTTTCCTATTGACTATTCTTAGAAAACTAGACATGGTACCCTCACCACTAGAAACTCTACCCTCTTCTTTACTCAACTTGAAGTTCCACGTATTGATCCTAACCTCTAGCACTTAGTAGGTGGGGTCACTATGAGGGAAACTCAAGATAAGTCACCCTTAAGACTGCTGGACCTTAGGGTTGACCCTGGGTGTTGGTCTGGAGCTAAGGCACTCACTACACTCATCTACTATCACAATCACTCACAACCCTAAACTCAAAATTCTAGCCTAGGTCCCTTGATCTTTTTGGGATACTCATGTAGATGGTCCGCTAAACCTACCAGCCCTAGGGCTATGGGTTGACTAAGACCAGTACATAGAGGACCCAAAATGGGATTTCTTTTGGTCCATAGCTCATTTAGGGTGATTAGTTACCCAATCCCATCAAAGATGCCCATCTTGGCCTTTTGCCCCTAAACACCCCCAAATTGCCATAATACCTATCTTGGGCCCAAAATCTTAAAAATTCCAAAAATTCTCAGAAAATCTCAATAAATCCCAAATATTTCCAATTGCATTTTTCTCAACTACCACATGACCCAATTTGGCCAATTTGACTATCTTTAACCAAAACCCCCAAATTTGCCTTTAAGGGCCCAAATTTCGCCAAATTCAACTCAAATGTCCATCAATTTAATCTCAATTGACCCCAATTCCAATCCTAAACTCAAATTAA
>NW_018230077.1:49814-53288 GCF_001263595.1 Phalaenopsis equestris | reverse complement strand
ACCTCACCCAAATCAAACCTAGAGGCCAGCTCAGCCAATCTAATTGATGGAACTCCTCTGCCCTCCACCTAAGCACCACAATGCACCCAAACTTATGCCCTGAGAGCCACCCCATGGTCATTTTTATAAAAAATCAAATCCACGGCCATGGGAGGTGTGTTGAAATTTTCTTAGAGAGGCCTCTCCAAACTTCTCACAGAGCTTCCCTAATATCCCCTCAGTGCATTCCAACTATTTTCCCCCATCAATTCCCATTGTTGAAGCTCAATTTTGAGCTTGAAACCTTGTCAGAAACCAGGACAGAGCTCATGACACCTCCACACTCCACCAAACTCAAATTAACTCTACCCACACCTTCACAACCAATAAAGAAGCCAAAGCTCCATAAAATCCCCCTTCAACAGAGCCTCTACCATAGCTCTAGACCAACTCCAAAATCCGGCCGAGATTGAATTCATACCTAGGCCTTACACCAAGACTAGGGACTCAATCCCTAGTCTCCTTGGACCCTAAAAAATGTGCCAAGACTCTCTGATTGAAGCTACACTTCTCAGAGCAAAGGTATAAAACCTCACCTCCTCCCGAGCCTATTTCGGTTCTCCATTTGCTTAGAGTTAATTTGATTGCTTGATTATCGTATGGATGTGTTCGTCTCACTTATAAGAGTCCATAAGATCAAACCCAAAATGATTTGGTTGAGTATATGCTTAGATCTTAGGGTTTTAGTGTGGACGGTCACAAGATCATTCTATCGGGGACAATGACAAGGAGCCTTTGGATCGAGCGTGTATCAAATGGATGGAGGAGATAGAGCCAGACAGTGCTTTGAGACATAAACAGCTGGCCGAGTCAGTGCTGAGGTGGATGACAGCGTCAAATGGGAGCGCGCCGCGTGGAGCGTTGGAGCTGTCGTAGGTTGAGGTGGCACACACGGTTTAAATAGATAAATAGGGCTTTTTTCTATTTATTTAAATACTCCTAACTTAGAAAATCCATAACTGTGTAGAAAAATCATAAAAATAAAATAAAAATACCCTCTTGCTAAGTGGACAGAGGAGAACAATGTGGAATAAATTTCAATTCCATTTAATGAATATTTTATTTTTAAATATTTAAACACTATTTTGAATCACCTGATTCTCCTTGCATATTGACACATCACCTTGGCTTGAAATTTTTGCATGTTATAGCTGAAATTTTGACTTGTTATAGCCTTTGTCAAGGGAAACATCCTCTAATTTTTCTAAAGTTAGAGAAGTTTCCTAGACAGAGATCCTATTTTTCAAGAAATAGAGATCCATGTTTTTCAAGTTTTTCTATATTATTTTCTTTAAACTAAACATGGAAATTAGCATATTGATTAAAAAATTCCATGAAAACTTTGGAAGGTCCACCATGACCAGGGAGGTTTTTGGAAGAAGCTTTTAGAAATAATTTCATGGGTCAAGTCAATTAAAATATACATTAGAGTGTACTTAATTTTCACAAACCTTAAGTCATTAAGATAATTAATTTTGAAAAATATAAACATTTGAATGACTTAATTTTTGATCTCCACTATAGTTATTAATCCAGAGAACTCACCATAAAAATTTCAAAATATTTTGAGTTCATTTGATAACTTAAGTTGATTTTTAAAGATAAACATTACTTTTGGCATTTAAATGATTTTTAAAAATCAAAATACAACTCAAAAAATTATTATGAAACTTACTTTTTTGAATTCTCTGTGATCAGGGGTATGTTCTAAAAATAAAATAATATTTAAAATAAAAACTTTATTTTTAGCCTATTTTAAAGATTTAAAATAATTAAAAATCTCTAAAAAATAATAAAAATAATAAAACTCAAAGAAATGTTCTAAATGACTTCCTAAATACTTATGAACAATTAGAAAATTTTTCCTGAGTTTCTAAAAAAAGATATTGAATTTTAAATCTTAAAAATGATTTTTAAAGGCTAAAAAATGAGTTTTCATTAAAATAATTCCAATAAATCAAGTAAAAATCAAAAAAATATAAAATCTTATCCCTTGAGTTCTTTAACCTCAGGGAGACTTTTCAAAAATACAAAACTTAATTCTCTCCATTTACAATATTTTATATTTAATAAATACCCCAGAAATTAAAATAATTCTTGAAATTCACATAAAATTAAATAAATCATGAAGTTTGGTCCAAAGACTTCTTTAGTTTAGGTCTACCTCCAATAAAAATTTCAAGGGATTAGGAGTCACTTAGGTCAAGTTAGGAATTTTCTTTTAAAAATCCTATTTTTGCATGAAAATAACTATATAAATTAAATTAAATTTTGAAAAATCACAATCTCCCCTCTGATGTCTTAATTGATGTATGAATGAGATATACTAAAAATTTTAAAGTCATTTGAATTGAATTTGACAAATTATGAAGTGTTAGAGCCTTAGGGACAAATGTCAAACTTTGGAAATTTAGCCTTAATTAACATTTAGGATTAACTTAATGAGGGAAATGGGTAACCTCTGATATTAATCAATTTATTTGATATTTGAAACGCAAGGGATTAAAAACATCTTTAAGGCTACAAGCCCAATTAGGGTTAAAATTTGGCTAAGTCTCCCAACAACACTAACTTGCCTCTTTAAGGGTCTTCACCCACATAATTCTTAAACTGGATCACAAGTGATAATTAACCTATTCTTAGAGATAATTGAGACATCAATGTTTACTAAGCATTAAGGGTATTTACAGGATGACTTAATAAGCAACATAATAAGTTTAAAAGAACTTGGGATTTTCCACCAGGCAGCGAGAGAGTAGCACAGACCTGCTTCTTTCTCTAGATCTGTTGGATACCTCGGAGATCTACTCAACTTAATATGTTCTGCTTAACAAAATCGTACTTAACTAAACTCTTAAGGACTCACCAAGAGATTATGACATAGGGTTAGGAAAACTACCAAAACTTTATTTTTCCTGCTCTCCATAAACTGCCTTAACATGCATTTTAAGTTTCAGGTGGTGGAACGAGAAGACTGGTCAGGTACGCTTTTACAGTTTGCTGCGTTATCTTACTTGTACTTTTATGTTATACTTTTGTGCTTATACAAATTTGCATGGAAAACTAAAACTATCAAGATAGCCACAAAACAAAAACCAAAACCAAAACCAAAATCAAAACTAAAATCAACCAAGATAAAATTCACCCCCACAACTTTCAAAAAATAACTCAAAATTTAATTACAAACATCACACAAAACTACAATTGCAACTAAATTACGACGTATCTATCAGATGAGCGGGAATCCCTCGGAGGAGGTAACCTACAGTTGCTAACGAGGCTTCCTACGGTCTAAATAAAATTGTGGAACTTATTAAGTTGAGTATAGTAAGTTCATTTGGACTAAGTGAATCCAATAGAAAATAGTGATGCCGGAACGAGGGAACCGTAGGATCCTAACCGGTGTCGCTCTAATCAACTTTAACATGCCCCCAT
>NW_018230077.1:42653-48216 GCF_001263595.1 Phalaenopsis equestris | reverse complement strand
ATATATATAAGTTTCCAAATGAAGGCATAGATGGTCCCATAAAATCTAATCCCCACACATCAAAAATTTTAACTTCCAATGTGTAATTTAAAGGCATTTCATTTCTTCTAGAAATATTTCCTACTCGTTGACATTTATCACACATTTTATTATATTCATTAACATCTTTAAAAATTGTAGGCTAATAAAATCTAGCTTGCAAAATGTTATATGCAGTTCTATTGTTCCAAAATATCCTCCAAATTCAGAATGATGGCATCTTTCAATTATCTGTTGAGTTTCTTCATAAGGCACACATCGTCTAAAAATTAGATCTTTACATTGTTTATATAAATATGGGTCATCCAAAAAATAGTCTTTTGAATCATATATAAATTTCTTTAATTATGGATTTTTCAAATCAGGTGGTAAAATATCACTTACAATATAATTCACTATATCATCACACCATGGTATATCCATTTCATCAATACTATATAATTGTTCATCAGGGAAATTTTCTAAACTTTCATTTGTAAATTAGTTAATATTTCTATTTCTATCCTATACAAATGATCAGCTATTTGATTATCATTTTCCTTTCTATCAATCACGATAAAATCAAACTCTTGCAATCCATCTAATTAGTCTTGGTTTAACATCCTTCTTTTGCATTAAGTATTTAATAGCAGAATGATCTGTATGCACTATACATTTAGTTCCAATTAAGTCAGGTTTAAATTTATCAAAAGAATAAACAATAACTAATAACTCTCTTTCAGTAGTAGTATAATTAATTTAAGCAGCATTTAGAGTCTTACTAGCATAATATATTACTTTAAAAACTAATTCATGCCTTTGTCCTAATACAACCCAAATAGCATAATCATTAGCATCGCACGTTATTTCAAATGATTTTTCCCAGTCAGGTGGTACTATTCAAATGTTTTTATGCATTCCTCATTAAAATCAAATTTCTTATCTTTTTCTAAAAGTTAGCATAGTGGCTTAGTTATTTTTGAAAAAAAATTTATGTAGCGCCAATAAAAGCCAACATATCCTAGAAAACTTCACGCCTTTAACATTATTAGGTGGTGGTAATTTTTTTATAACTTGGATTTTTGCAGGATCTACCTCCATGCCTTTTTCAGAAATTTTATGCCCAAGCACATTACCTCCTGTAACCATAAATTGACATTTTTCCCAATTTAATACTAGGTTGACTTTTTCACATACTTCCAGAACTTTTTCTAAATTATTAAGACATAACTCGAAGGAACTCCCAAATACAAAAAATCATCCATAAACACTTCCATTCCATGTTCTATAAAGTTCTATAAATAAACACTTCCATTCCATGTTCTATAAATTTGCTAAAAATTGACATCATGCATTTTTGAAATGTTGCAAAAAGGTTGCATAGTCCAAAAGGCATTCTACAAAAAGTAAATGTTCCATATGGGCTTGTAAATGTTATTTTCTCTTGATCCTCTGGAGCAATTGAAATTTGATGATGACCGATATATCCATCTAAAAAGCAATAATATTTATTCTCAGCCAATTTATCCAACATTTGGTCTAGAAAGGGTAAAGGAAAGTGGAAAGTGATCTTTTCTGGTTCTGGTGGCCATATTAAATTTTCTATAGTCAATACAAATTTGCCAACCAGTAACTTGTCTTATTGATATTACTTCATTTTTCTCATTTTCTTCAACACTCACTCCTTTCTTTGAAACACAGTGAATTGGGCTTACCCAAGCACTATCTGAAATAGGATATATAATTCCAACATCTAACCATTTTAAAATATCTTTTTTAACAACTTCTTTCATTATTGAGTTTAATTTTTCTGAGGATCCGCTTTAGGTTCATATTGTTTATCTAATAAAATTCTATGCATACAAATTGAAGGACTAATTCCTTTAATATCTGCTAAAGTCCATCCAAAAATCTTTTCATACTTATTCAACATTTCTATCAACTTTTATTCTTGAATTTTAGTTAAATCAGAAGATATAATAACAAGCAATGTAGATGACTCTCCTAAAAATACATACTTTTAAATGGACAGGTAATATCTTTAATTCAAGTTCATGTGGTTTAATACTTGAAGGAATAAGATTTTTACTATCATTTTTTAACAAGTCTAATGTTTCAAATTTGCCCTAAATATAATCCAAATCTTCTCCTTTTATTTCATCTTCATTCTAAAAAATTTCTCCTTGCTTTAATTTATCTTCACACTCATTCTTAAAGTGCTCATTAATCAGATAATCAGC
The DNA here is from genome assembly GCF_001263595.1 of Phalaenopsis equestris. Classification (NCBI taxonomy): domain Eukaryota; kingdom Viridiplantae; phylum Streptophyta; class Magnoliopsida; order Asparagales; family Orchidaceae; genus Phalaenopsis; species Phalaenopsis equestris. The sequence continues at coordinate 45,958 of NW_018230077.1, read as the reverse complement.
TACTTCCATCCTGAAACATTCATTATCTTTTTCCATTGCAAGATATTTCATAGCTTTCGCTATATTAAAAGATTCATTATCTTTTTCCATTGCAAGATATTTCATAGCTTTCGCTATATTAAAAGATTCATTATCTTTTTCCATTGCAAGATATTTCATAGCTTTCGCTATATTAAAAGATTCATTATCTTTTTCCATTGCAAGATATTTCATAGCTTTCGCTATATTAAAAGATTCATTATCTTTTTCCATTGCAAGATATTTCATAGCTTTCGCTATATTAAAAGATTCATTATCTTTTTCCATTGCAAGATATTTCATAGCTTTCGCTATATTAAAAGATTCATTATCTTTTTCCATTGCAAGATATTTCATAGCTTTCGCTATATTAAAAGATTCATTATATTTTTCTATTATAGAATATTTCATGGTGTTTGCTATATTAAATTTTACTTCTTGATCATTAACTCTCATTATTAATTCTCCTTTTTGCACAGCTATTACAACTCTTTCTATTGCAAGAAATGGTCTCCCTAAAATAATAGGAATCTCTTTATCTCCCTCCATATCCAATACTATAAAGTATATAGGGAAAATAAATTTATCCACTTTTACTAGTACATCCTGTATAACTCTTTTTGAATAAGTTATTGATCCATCATCTAACTGAAGAGTTACAGTAGTAGGGGTAACTTATCCCAAATTTAAACCTTTAAAGATCGATAAGGGCATAAGATTGATACTCTTTCCTAAACTACATAAAGCTTTTCCATAAAACTTTTCACAAATTGCACAAGGTATAGTAAAACTACCAGGATCTCTTAATTTTTTTAGTAAGTTTTTTCTAAATAATAGCACTACACTCTTCACTGAGTGCAACGTTCTCATGATCTGTAAACTTCCTTTTCTTATTTAGTACATCCTTCATAAATTTCACATAACTTTGCATTTGCTCCAAAGCTTCAACAAAAGGATTATTTATCCTTAATTTCTTAAGGATTTCCAAAATTTTTGTAAATTATTTATCTTTATTTTTCTGCTTCAGTCTTTGAGGAAACGAAGGTATCTTTGAGGAAACGGAAACCTGTATTTGTTCATTTTCATGTTGATCATTTTCCATTTCTTCCTTCTCTTCATCAACCTTACCATTTCTTCCTTCTCTTCATTTACCCTTCTCGTCATTTACTTCAGTTTCTTGTTGGAACCTTATTTTAACTTCTTTTCCACTTTGTAATTGAATAACTTTAATTTGCACTTTATTTTAATCTTTTAAATTAAGTTCCACAGTACTCAAAAGAATTCCAGAAAGTCTGTTACTAAATGCAGTAACAATATGTCATAATTGATTTTCAATATTTCTAATAGCAGTCCCTTGATTTTGTATTTGATTTCCCATATTCAACATCACTTCTTCCATCGTCAACTTCTTTTTCTTAACTTGTGGGTTAGGGTTGCAGTTAAATCCCGGAGGATAAAAAAATCAAAAATTAGGATTTCCTTGATTGTTCAGATTTTTGGATGGATTCACTAAATTATTATAATTATTCCAACTAAAATATGGCTGATTTTTCTTTTTCTATCTAGGGTTAAAATAGTTAAAATAAGAATTGTTATTTCGATTATTTATAGCGTTTAAAGTTTCATAAGATTGTTGAGTATCAACAATCTATCCTAGTAAATTTTCCTCTAATACTGGGGGTATTTGAGAATAGTTCACTCATATTTGATCAATCTTTTTATAAATAGCAGCAATTTGAGATGCCAAAATAGACATTTCATGAGAATCATGAATACTGGCTACTCTCTTAGGATTTACCCTTTCAGAGGGCCGTTAAAAATTTTTAGTAGCCATTTCTTCAATTAAAGAATATGCTTCATCAAAAAGTTTTGACATTAATGATCCACACGCAGTAGCATCTATAATAGATCTTAGTGATCCTACTAATCCATTGTAAAAGGTTTGAATTATTAATCAATCTCATAAAGCATAGTGTGGAAATTATTTAGCCAAGAATTTTTGTGATAGTTCTCCCATAGTTCTAATAAATCCAGGTTCTAATGAATTTAACCAAGCCTTGGCTTTAGCCCTTAATGAAAAAGCAAAACGTCTAAGCCTAACAGCATCATTAGACACTCCGTCATATTTAAATGTAGCACAAATCTCAGGAAAACTAGCAAGATGTAAGTTAGGATCTTTAGTAGGTGATCTTCCAAACTGATTAGCTTGTACCATTTGGATAATAGCAGGTTTAAGCTCAAATGAATTAACAACAACATCATGATTTTGAATAGTCAAGTGAAGTTCATCTACTGTCAGATTCACATAATCTTTTGAAGATCAAAGGTCTTTGTCGATTCTCATTTATTAGATTTTTTAAGTTATTTGCCATTTCTTTTAAATTTTTAATTTCACTTTGTTGTTTTCAAAATTTTCTAAAAGTACGTTTTAACTCTGAATTGTAAGGTACTAAGTCTTCAGATCCAATATTTCACATAAACAAATAAAGTAAACAAAGTAAAATTATTTTTTTAAAAAAATACTCTTACATAAATTTCTTTTGGTATTTTTGATTTTTTTTATTTTTTTTATATATTTTATAGTATATATATTATCTCTAACTTTCCTAATTTATCAAAACTATTTAATTTACCTAAATTTAATCATTACCTTCCTCATGCAACGACGACAAAAACTTGATCCCGTTTTTATATGTAAGGATTTATGAAGTTGACACCACTACAACATCAAAATCTTGATCTTTATATGAAAAGTAAGTTGTGTAAAATATATTTAATTATAGACAATTAATAATGGAATTATACGCAAGCATACGTATCGTTATCAAGTAATAAATGACTTTCTATTTAAGCCCCAAATATCAATCCCACAGGGAAGGTGTAAATTTAGAAGGTTTTAATTTTGCATGGTAAATTACTAGGAAATTTATAGAAAATCAAACGAAATTAATGTCACTAATTTTTAATATTGAGATGTTATCAAAACTAAAGTACTTAACTATTAACAAAATAGAAATGCAAAGTTTAAAAAGTTAATACTACTCTACTAACCATGTTTATGTAATGAAGATTTCTTATGTGAAAAAGCATTATTCCTACTACAATGAGGTTCTGGTGAAATGAGATGAGATAAATGTTTATAATATGTATTGTGCCAAATAGGAGCAATTATAATTCTCTACCCTGATACAGTGCATAAAAAATTATTGGCTAATCCTAAGGTTAGTCCCTAAATCCGTAGCTAGGCTAGGAGGATAACGGCCCCCACCCCCGAGCTACCCACTTCC
>NW_018230077.1:15591-42586 GCF_001263595.1 Phalaenopsis equestris | reverse complement strand
TCACCCTAAAGGTTCTTTAATTATACACCCAACAAAGAATATTTCCCTATTTATATGCACTTAATTCAATAAACGATTTTCTCCTTTATGAAATCAAATGTGATCCTTACTCTGTTGTAGAACTCATACTTCATTTCCCAGATCATATGTTTCACAACACATTTTAATAATTCAATTGGCCAAATCGAAAATGAAATTAAGTTCAGAGTTAAAAAAAATCACCACAATTTATTTTACAATTTAAAATTGGCATATTCATTTTATCTCTTCATTTCACCATATCTCAGAGTAGGGAGATAGCCTTTCCTTAGAAATGCAGGAAGAAGATATCTCTCACTTTTCTGCTTCTCCAACACTCTTACAGAAAGTTTCACACTAAATCTCACCACACAAACTCTAAACTATTAAAGAAAAATCACTAATAGACTCCAATATGGTGATGGAATGAAGATGGATTATGAAGAATGGCACAAATGGAGCATAGTGGAATGTTTTGGAGCAAAAAGGAGTTCATTTCCTGATGAATTTCAACCCCAAATATAGCCCAAGGTCGGTTCTCCAAGAGGTGCCTCCAAAAACTCTTCAAAAATAGTCCGGTTGAACCGCCTTTGACTAACCTTCTAGAAATGGGGTTGAACCGCCTTTGACTCCATTGGCGCTGAGTAAAAATTTCAGCTGTTCTATTGTTTTGTGCCATCGATACTACCCTTGGCGCGGTCGGTGCTGAGTACTTCTTTAAAAATGTCATTTTGACTCCAAATTTCATCCTTTTTGCTTCCTTTTTTCTTTAAGTCCTAAAAATCAACAACCTTCAAGAAAACATCAAAATACCTTCCATTAAGGTGCAATATCACCGAAAATAAGTATAAAATATGGGTCTAAAAATGCATATATTTTCGGTGTATCAGTGGACAGTAAGCCTTGGTATTTTTTTTTGATGGGTACAAAACTACCGTTGCTGACTAACACTTGCTCTTATCCATGATTAGGTATTGATTATTTTAGGTTGTTGTAATATATTGTGAGGTGGTTTGTGTGATAGCATCCTGGTACCACACATGATCGGTGGAGGGAGCTATGATTAATACCATGGGATATGGAATTTTGAGCTGATATTTGAGGTTCAAGAGGTGCTAGCATTGCTGTGCGGTGTGGCCTTATTCATTACATATTTTACATGAGACTTGGCTTCCAGTTTTGGTTGGTTTTTGTGTCGTATCATCTGAACGCCTATTATTGTATCATACTCTCCATCTATAACTGTTGTGCCCTTATCCATGCTGTGAAAATAAGGCAGTGTGTTTGTCTGGTGGTTGTAGATTGGTGGAATTATTAATGAAAATGTTAATCTCTTTGCTATGAAGGTTTGGTCTAATGGATATTTTGAATACTTGATATGCTGGAGAAAGACTTTTTAGAGTGTGCAGAATGATGTTCTCGATGCCGATAGATGTATTAGATGCAGAGATGCTACCAACCAGTATTTTGATCCGGTTAAGGTATTGCATCATGGTTTGATTTTTCATAGATACATTATGTAATTAATTTTTAAGTTGAATTACTTTGGATTGATTTGAGGCTTGAAAGTGTTTCTCTAGCATATCCCAAATCTCATGGTAGCTTTCGAGATTAATCACATAAGGTAGTACATCGTTGTAGATGGAGGAGAGAATTGCAACTTCCAGGTTATGATCAATTATCATCCAAGTTTTGAGTGCAGAATTGGTGGTTTACTTTCCAAAAGTGTTAGTGGAGGGCTTTGTAAAACTCTTCAATACTTATGTCTTCTATAGATTGTAGTAATCAATAGTGAGGGAAATGGTTACCACTGATTTTATATTAGAGATGAGGAATTTCAAAGGGAGAGGGAAGGTGTATTCTTCCACTTTGATAGCAAAAAGAGCATCGTTGAGTTTGATAGTCAAAGTCCTTTATATGAGCTGTAAGCTTTTGGCTGTAATACCAAGAAAGAACTTCAAAAACACAGTTAGTATGGACGTAGTAGAAGGCTTGCCAAGATAAAGTTAGCAGGGAAATTCTATATGGCATGTAGAGGAAGTGAAATGTTTTGTGAAGAAAATTTTTCCTTTTCATTATACCATATGATACAGTAAACAAGAAATGTATATGGCTAGTAAAAATGATTCTAGCGAGAGCCAGTTGTGACGGTAAAGCTAAAATATAAGAATTTGGTAAGTGACGATGTTCCCTACTATGAATTTCTAGTTTAAGTACGAAGAAGGGTCTCGATGAGATTTATAGTGGCTCAGAAGAGAAGATTGCGTTGTTCAAACCAAATCTAGGATTTTATTAATGACAGTAGTTGTTCTTGGTCAATAGGGGAGAGTTGAGTTGAAAAATGAGGTTGGGACGTTTTTGAATGTGATAATGCCTTTAAATGATCACCCCTCTTTTGGTTGCCATGTTGAAAACTTGTCCAGAATGCCCTAACCGTAGCAACGGTTACAACAACTAGTCATTTATTGATCATTACAACCGAAGGATGAACATTGCAGGATCCGACCAAAGAATTCGAATAGCACCAAAACATTAGTACTCCTAAGAAATGGTAGAAGAGTATTGGGTGCTTATAAAAAATATAATGACAATTACAAGAATTCTTGAAATATCCATTTCAAGAATTGTGCTCAAACAACTCTATTTGAAGATGAACCATGCCTTGCATGTGGTATAGTGCCTTCCTTGGCTACTGTTGCTTGATGAGCTCTGATGCGACTTGCGACATTGTCTTTGACAAGTATTTGACAAATTAGGGCTTCGAAAAGTCTTATGTTCCTCCAAGGCTCTTTGTATTTCCATTTTTTTATTGTTGTGAAGAAGACTAACGTGGATAACTTTTTAATAGGCTACTCTTTTCATTAAGAACCCAGGAATCATTCAAGTATGGTTCTTTATTAACCTATAAGTTTATTAAGTTCATTATGAACTAGATGTTCAAGCTAAGATAATTGTTTTAATTAGTAGGTACCATGGGGTTACAATTGGTTGATTTGGTCCAACTAGGTTAAATAAGCTATCTAGCTTAAGAGTGACTCAAGGGGTGGGGTTTTGAAGTGGATTTTTAATAGGGTCCAAAGGTCTTGAGTGCAGCTTATTTGTGCTCAAGATCTTGAAAGAGTTTGTTTATAATTCTTAATGAACTAACTATGATTAGCATAATGTCAATTAAATAATTTAAGGACTAATATGTGTTCATCTTAAACTAAGAGGTGTTGATGATCTGTCTTTTAATTTAGGTTCTGTCATAAACTAATAGTTTAGAAAAGTTTACTAAAGGAATTTCTAAGACTATATTCTATACTCTATGGATAGGCTTAAAGAAAAGATATGCCAATTTCATTAAAAACGAGGTTAATAAATGGACACTAGAAACATGTGATAGACTAATCAAAGTACACCACACATATTTATGTTGATTGAACTAGCAAAATTAACTACAGAGTTTCTAGTAATATTATTTTCAAGGATTCAAAAGATTTCATATATCAATTTAATTTGATCTAGAATTTTGAGATTTGAATTTAAAATTTGATTTATTAGATTTCAAAATTTTGAGTTTTAAATTAACTTTAAAACTAAAAAATGAGAGTCCATGATAAACTTCCAGAGATTTATTATGAATATTTATTTATAAAGTGTCATTAACATGAAATCTATAATAATGTCTAAAGACAGTATGATCAGAGTTAAACTCCCCACATAATGAGTAATTTTTATAAATAAATATGATTTACACCCTAAATATATCTTCTCTTGGGACCCCATTTTCATTGCGATATAAATCTAGATATGTATTATTTTATGATCATTGAATTGATAAAGGCATCCATGTTATATGGTTCATCACTCATGTCATCTTTTTCTTTTCTTTTTTCTTTTTGGACTTTAAGTTAATTTTCGGTATTTTCTTTCACTTTTCTTTTTTTTTTTAATAAATGAGTACCTCTTGAGATAACTATTTAATTTCAACATTTATCCAGAAGATTATCAAAAGATATTACTAAGTTAATATAATAATTTTTTTTTATTTTAATTTTGATTTTCACAGTTTGAATTGATAGAGTTATTAATATATTGATCAGTATTGAATTAACAAGAACTCTAAATAGCTTGAAATGAACAACACTTATAGAAATGTAAGTGGGTAAAATGATTGGCTATCCCTAAGGAGTAAATTCTTGTTGAAGAAAAAAATTAGAACATTCCTAAATATAAAATATTTCTTTAGGGAGGTAGTTGTTAGCTAGGCCATATTGATCTCAGGATCTAAATGGGCTTTGGTTAATTTCTATCTTCTCTTTAGATAAGATGAAAATGTTATATATGCTAATTTTAGCTGAAAAATTTCCTTCAATGATCTAAAATGTTATAATTGACCACAGGTTGGCTACAAAAAAACGATCCTGTGAAAGAGCATCCTACAGTGGCCCAAGTTATTAATTCTAATTATTAAGTTTTCATTTCAATTATAGTTTTCTTTTTTTTGATGTTTCATCTTAGAAGATAGAACCCTGCCACTGTAAAGGCTGGCTTTTATTATTTTTTACAAGAGAGGGGACTACCATGACAAGAGTTTTTAAATCAATTGAAGGGCAAGAGTAGGGATTTGGTTTGTGAAAATGGGGTTTTGGTAGGGAGATCATCGAAATTGCCAAAAAGTCAAATAGGCCTATTTAAAAATGATTTTAATAAAAGTAAGGTTTGACCCTGCTCTAATTAGTTTAAAATTAGCTGTGAGTTTTTTAGCCAAAATTTGGGAAGAATTTAAAAAAGGAGGAATTTTAATTTAATTTAAAGAGGGTTCTTAAGACATGACTCATTTTCTAGTAATAATTGAGAGGTTATTAAAGTGAATTTTAGATGTTGACAATGCACATTTAAGAAAAAAATGACTGGATCTAGTAATGATTGAATGGTAGTTTGAGCCTACGTGGTGTGTACGCATACTGCTGATGTGTAGAAATAAAATCTAATTGTTGAAAATATAAAGTGGAACCCTCTCTAATAGAGTTGTCAAATTAATTATGTTACATAATTGGGGCTCATTCCATAGGAGATGGAATGAAAAAAACTACACAAAAATTTTAAAATTTTTATTTGTGATTAGATATGATAATAGGAATAGTTTAGCACCTTAGAAGATGAATAAAATCTCCTATGATGGATCTAATAATAAAATAATGGTTTCAAGCTCTGGGGTCAGTGTTGCTAGAAGGTTTTTTCTACCTTGTGTAAATAAAATAAGATTTATTTAACTCTTGGGCCAAGAATGCCTAAATCCAAAGGGGAGCTTCCTCCTAAGACAATTATTGATTAAAATAGTGTGTGATATTTTTATAGATCACAATGTTTAAGCTTTAAGATTAATAATTTGATATCTGAGGAGGCCAACCCAAAATGAAACAATTCTTATTGGAGACCAATGGAAGAAAATTATTTAGAACCGAATACTCAAAGACAAAGTTGTTAGGTTTATCCTACTTTTTATGTTTAAATTTTAGAAATTAAAATTAATTTTTTTATTAAAATTCTTTATTTTGATGTAGAAAGGTTAGGACTTATGTTCCAATGAAATGATTTATGAAATAGACAAGTAAAACCACTTTAGAACCTAAACTAATGCGAGTTATACTGATATGGATAGGAACCTCGAACCTACACTAAAAGACATAAGGTGGGACTTACATATTTCACTCCTCACTGAGGACTGAAATCTAAACCAATTCTTCCTGAATTATAACCACACATGAAGAGGGCTGACAAAAAATATTAGTTATTCTTAAAACCTATGAAATTAAGTCACATGCATGTGTGGAGTGGGTAGGTTTTATTGAATTAGGAGAATGATTTGAGACTTATGACTCGACCTTAAAGATCAAACAACATAGGTAAAAATGCAGCTAAATAATGTAAAGTTTTATGTTTTAAGTTATTATTATTTTATACTCAATTAATTTGAGATTGAAGGCTATGGGTATAAAATCTAGAAAACATTTATGGAAAGTCAAATTAAGCCAATCAAGTTATTGCAAGCTATCTTTCCCAATAAGGGAGGTGATTATTAACCTTATTTTTTGTCACATAGGACTTGCACAAACATCACCCATTGGTCCGGTGTGATCACATTGGCCAAAACCTGCACTTGCCCAGTTTTGGTATAGTGTGATCACACTTAGCTTGGGCGTGACCACCCCCAAAAGTACCTCAGTGTGGCCACGCTTAGCCTAGCCATTGCCACACTCAAAAGCTTCTCGACATGGTCAACCCAATTTTGGGCGTGGCCATGACTAGGTATATCTAAAGTGAGGACTCCGTGTGATCACTCCCAGTGACATGCCATCGATCAGTGGCCTTCCATCCAAAGATCAGAGCACAAATTGTCACACCATTTTTCCAATGACAATCATGTCTGTTCTAACCATTCGATTCACACAGTTGTCGACTAGCCGCATAATTGGATGGTGATCCGACTTTTTTGTTGCGATAGATTGTGTAAAATTTAATTAAATATAATCAATTAATATTCAGATTCTACACAAGTATATGTATTATTATCAAGTAATAATGGACTTTCTATTTAAGCCCCACGTATCAATCTTACAAGGAAGGTTTAAATTGGAAATGACAAATTTGCTAGGAAATTCACAGAAAGTCAATTAAAATCACTGTCACTAATTTCAATTGTTGAGATGTAATCAAAATTAAATTTCTAAACTATTATCAAATCACATATGAAAAATTTAAAACAGTAAATACTAATATATTAACTTTGTTTATGTAATGGAGATTCTTATGTAAAAAAGCATCCTTCCCACTACAATGAGGCTATAATAAAATGAGATGAGAAAAATGTTCATAATATGTATTGTGCCAAATAGATTTTATTCTCTACCCTGATACAGTGTATAGAAAATCAGTGCCTAATCTTAGTGTTTAGTCACTAAATCCGTGGCTAGGCTAGGAGGATATTGACTCCCACTCTAGAGCTCCCACTTCCCTTCACCTGAAGGCTAGCTCTCGCTTCAGTTTTTAAATACTAAGACTGAATTGAAGATTTTAGTCTGTCACCCTCCAATTCTACACCCAACAAAGAATATTTCCCTATTTATTTGCACTTAATTCCATAAATGATGTCCTCCTTTATGGAATCAAATGTGATCCTTACTTTGATGTCGAACTCATACTTCATTTCCAAAATCATTTGTTTCACAAAACATTTTAAAAATTCAATTGGCCAGATTGAAAAGTAAATTAAGTTTGGAGTTAAAAAATCATCACAATTTATTTTACAATTTAATATTGACATATTCATATTATCTCTTCATTTCACCATATCTCAGAGTAGGGAGAAAGATAGAGGGAACTACTCAGACTTAATGAGAAATAAATAACAAAACACAAATTTCATATATAACATAAAGTTCACACAACACTAATACACAAATGATACTTATCTAAAAACTTTTTCTCAAAGCAAATCCTTTGTAGCCTTTCCTTAGAAATGCAGGAAGAAGATATCTCTCACTTTTCTCCTTCTCCAACACTTTTACAGAAAGTTTCACACTAAATCTCACTACAAAAACTCTAAACTATGAAAACAAAATCACTAATTGACTCCAATATGGAAGTGAAATGAAATGATGTGGTGCGAAAAATGAAAGTAGAGGAGTGAAAAACGTAGAGGAGCCCATTTTCTGATAAAATTCGGCCCCAAATAGAGCCCAAGGTCGGTTCTCCAAGAGGTGCCTCCAAAAACACTTCAAAAAGTTGTTTAAATACGAACCTTCTAGAACTGGGGTCTGCACTGTCTTTAGCACGGCGCTGAGTAAAAAATCTACGCGTTAATTTATTTTGCACCGTCAGCGCTGAACTGCACCGTCGGCGCTGAACATTTCTTAAAAAATGTCATTTTGACACCAAATTTCATCTTTTTAGCTTTCTTTTTGTTTTAAGCCCTAAAAATCAACAACCTACAAGAAAACATCAAAATGCCTTCCATTAAAGTGCAATATCATCAATAATAGGTATAAAATATGGGTCTAAAAATGTATATATTTTTGGTGTATTAGATGACCACAGAGGGATCTGCCACTACCTTCCCAACCTACAAATAGGTGGTCTTCTACACTCTTTGACACACTTCAATAGCTTCATTTCCCAACACATTCTTTTTGTCTTATGCATATGAAGCATAGAGAAAAGAAAAACTCTGGCGAGCCTCATCCCCTCCAATCAACCTCCTCTGGTAAGCTTCTCTCCTTCTCTCTTTCTCTCTTTTAATTTGAGCATTTATTTTATTTTCTTATGTAAGGTAGGTTAGTTAACTCAAAAGCCTTGGATTACGCTTCGGTTTGGGTTCAATTCTAGTCGACCCAAACCTAGCTTAACCTTAACCCAAGTTATAATTTAGCCCCAACTTAGGTCAAACCTAAGCCAAATCCTAAACCCGACCTAGATCTGACCCAACCTAGACATGGCTCAACCTAGACTTGACCCAACCTGATGCCCCAAAACTTACTGTAAAATAAGTTGGCCAAATAACACAAGTATACATGTCAAGTAATAATGTGGTTAATGAGTACCACGTATCGATCCCACAGGAAAAGTGTAATATGCACTTCCATAGGAAAATTTCTAGCTTCCTAATAAAGATCAGCCTTATGGGTTAATTTATAGTAGAAGCTCGACAAATGCAAGAAAATTCTTGCCAAAATTGGATTCTACAAACTGGTGTGGGTGAACCACGAATAAGGGCAAAAGTACTGATTCTTAAGAATATGAGCTAGTGCGAACATTTTGAAATGCAACATAGGTACTTTACATAGAGCGCGATGGTGCCAAACACAACGCTGGCTTGAAGCAAGTGCACCAACAAAGTGGTGCAGGTACGTCAATCTAAAATCCTTCAATTGTTCTTGTATTCTCTCTTATTCACTCCATTTTCTCCATTCTTCATATTCCTTGCATAATTAAGACAAAACATACATTTCTCAAGCATTTTATAGTATAAAAAACTATTAATTATGGGAAAGTGTGCCATCTAAATATCACATATTTTACACTTACCATCTAACCTAACCCAAACCCAATCCCTAAACCTAACCCAAGTCTGATCAAACCCAAACCTAACCCAACATAGACCTAACTCAACCGAGGTCTAATCTAACCCAAACCCTAAACCTAAACCAAGTCAAACCCAACCCAAACCTGACCCAACTTAGACCCAACCCGACTAAGGTCAAACCTAACCAGAAATCTAACTCAAGTCTGGCCCAACCTAGACCTAACACAACTTAGACCTGACCAAACCCAAATCTAATTTAACCCAAATCCTAAAAATAACCCAGACATGACCTAACTTAGACCTGACCCAACCTAGGTCTAATCTAATGTTAAATCTGACTCATGTCTGACCCAACCTAGAACTGACCCAACTTAAACATGTCCCAACCCTATGCCTAACCCAATCCTTAAACCTAACTGAGATCATCCCAAATTAAAACTAGCTTAACCCAAATCAACCCAAGTCAAAACCTCTGACCCAACCTAGAACTGACCCAACTTAAACATGGCCCAACCCTATGCCTAACCCAATCCTTAAACCTAAATGAGATCATCCCAAATTAAAACTAGCTTAACCCAGATCAACCCAAGTCAAAACGATCCCCAACCCAGGTCAACTCTGCTTAAACTCGATCAACCCAAATCAAACTCAAGTAAACTCAGGTCAACCCAAACTTAACCCGAGTCAATCCTAGTTAACTCAACCTAGGCTTAAACCACTTAACTCATATCATAACTTAGCTCAATCTTGAGATAACCTAAGCTAGAAAATAAGTGTGGAAACCTCTCACAAGGTGAATTTCTCCACAAACATAAAAAACCAATCCTTAAAGAAATAAAATTCAAAACATAGAGAAAATTTTATTTCTCAATATGACTGAAAAACCTATAAGTTGAAATAAGATATAAGTTAAAATATTAAAATTCAAATAAACATCTAAACACACCAAGATAAGGAATAAGAATTGTACATAGGTAGATCTAACATGGAGCTTAGGTTAACTAAGTTAAACACCAAACAAATGACCACACACTTATCCATGGTTAGTTTAAGTATAGAAGCCTAGGGTTGTTTAATAGGTACCTTAGTTAGTGTTATGGACTAGGACATACAAAACAACAAACCTACCCCCTTAAACTAGAAGGAATGCCTAAGAATGAAGTAACCCATGGTTACTGATGATGGTATTTCAGATCACTTCAAAACTATGACACTACGACACTTAATGGGGATTTTTCGTTATGAGGTTGGTCACAGTTGACTCTCTTTTCTTATCTTTCTACACACACTAAAGACAAGATGTCTCCCAAACTTATTTTTCCTCTCAAAAATGGAAGTAACCTCACCTTTGACTTAAGTCATCTGAACGATAGGTCCTCAATCATATTTGAAATGGTTTTCAACAAATCTAACTTTTCTACAATTGATAACAAAACATCACCTCACTTCAGCTTTAAATGTGAAGAAGGCTTTTGACCATTTAAAAAGAGGGATGTTAAGGATGTCACTTTTGTTACTGTCACTACTATTCCTCAACATTCTATGAAAGTAAAAATCAAGAAAATGCTTGAATTGATCTTTGAACTAAATAAGATGCCAAAGATTTTTAAGATTGGCCCATCTTATGAAGTCACTAGAGTATTAAGTAAGTCTCAAAAAAAGAGTCAGAGTAAATGGCTTCGAAAGAGAGTTGCACAAATGATGGAAGAAATAGGTGATGTTAAACATGAGACCCCTCTTTCCTAAAAAAAAATAGGTTTCATTTGATCTCTACTATAGAACAAGAAGAAAATGTCCACAACTTAACATAATTAGCTCCATCTAAATGCGTAGCCAGTCATACAAAAAGAAGAAAATCTTGCATACCTTAACTCTACAAGGTGTTTGAAAACATCATAAAACAAGAAGGTTCTCCTTTTTCAGAAATCCTCCATATTGTAGTAGAAACTATGTCTAGCAAAGAGAAAAGAAGGGTCCTGAAGGATAAGAATGCATCATGTAAGCAATCAAAGCAGGTCTTTATAGGACTGCCAGTGTATCCATCACACCATTTTCACCTAAAGCACTTCCTTTCATTCCAACATATCTATGAAAGAGCTGGATATCACACTGACTGTCACATAATGATACTCCTTATATTCTAGACTATCTATAATATTTTAAAGAAGAAATATTTGAGGTTCCCACTTAACCACCACCTGGAATTGGTGAATCACCTCTATGGACAAGTGATACAAGAATAAATCTATCATTGTTTCCAATACCATTTGCTCAAGGATGTTATCACAAATTTGAGATATATCAAGGCCTAAAACTTGTCCTATCTTAAAAGATATGGATATTTAAGAAAGAAATAGCAGTCACATCAATGTTTTGTCAGGGTCAGACTGAGAAATTTAATATATCCTAGTTGATATGAGCCTACCAATAGTTGAAGTCATGAATGAATTGGAAGCTAGTATCAAAAAACTCAAGAAAGAAGAAGAAGAAACCACATCAAGTGACTTTGCTACTGTCATGGTTGATGGAACCAAATCATCAGTAAAGGAATATCAAGATGACAATGATTCCTAGAATGCTATCATAGATAAAGGTACAACACCAAATGCTGCCCAAAATCTATTAAAATAATTGAAACACAATGATGAACATACAAAGAAATTTGAAAGAAGGATAGAAAAAATCTTGGCCTCTTGATATGTAGATATGGAGAAATCTAATGTTGTGACAAGTGAGGATGATGTATCCAAGAAAAAGGCAGAGTCGTCACCCAAGAAAACTTGAGGATGATGTATCCAAGAAAAAGGCAGAGTCGTCATCTAACAAAACTTAAAAACCTTAATTGACCAATTGGCAAAAGATGCCTTGGTTCAAGCTCAGAGCATCTCATTTTTACCCAAATGAAGACCATATCTTAAGGATTTTGACTCATTATAATATTCGAAATGGTTTTTACCATCAACCTTTAAGGTGCTTGATGGAACCAGCAAACCAAGACAACACTTGGCTCATTTTCGAGCAAGTTGTTGTAATACCGGGTGAAGTGATGCCTTATTCTCTCACTTTTTGTCAATAGCTTATTTGGAGGCAAGTTGTTGTAATACCGGGTGAAGTGATGCCTTAGTCTCTCACTTTTTGTCAATAGCTTATTTGGAGTAGCATTTAATTGGTATGCCAAATTGTATAAAGTTTCAACTAAGACTTTCTCAATATTAGAAGTCATTCATAAAAAAAGTTTGCTGGAGCTAACGCCATGTCACGGTCAGTGATTTGGTCGTTGAAAAATAAAGATGTGATGAATCATTGGTTGACATTATCTTAAGATGGAGAATCTTAAGCTTAAAGTGCTAACCTCAATTACAAGAACATCATGCTATAGAAATCCTTTTGAAGAACATTCACAGGTCATTTAATTTATTTTTGAAAGGTTTCACTATCAAAATATTTTAAAAGTTGATTATTAAGGCAGCTAGCCTACAAGAAATAATAAACACCTGTCCCTAAAAAATTAAGATGCTAAGGAGAAACCCCAGAAGTCTTACAATAAATATCTGAGAATGTGCCTACTATTGGCCAAGGAAAAAAACCTGTGAAACTACTGTCTCAAAATTCTAAACAAAAGCAGTGTCAGCCTCTCAAAAGCCAGCCTGAAGGATGAAGAATGTCTAGATTCACTTTTAAATAAAAGAAGAATTAGGTATATCCTTTCATGGATAGTGATGTGAAGAAAATGTTTAAAAGCCTGCTCATAACTCCAAACTTCAAATTACCATAACCAAAGAAACCATACAAGGTAAGAAGGAACAAGGATCCCTATTACTGCTTATATCACAGCCTTCTTGGACACACGATCAAAGAATGCTTTTCTTTCAAAGATTTGCTGGAGAGGAATCACAAAGATGATATGATCATCATTCTCAAAAAATACTTGAAAGAACCAAAACAATATTTTATTAATGTTATCTTTAGTGAAAGAATATAATATGATAAGCCAAGTAAAGAGGAAGAATGTTGGAATCTTGTTCTATCCAAGATTGCCCAAAAAAATCACTAAGAGAGTTCAGAGTCCTTCAAAAATAACTCTCATAGGCATTCAAAAATAAACTAAATATAATGTTTTTATAATTCCTGAGGGAAATGAAGAAAAGAAACCAACACTGAAGTCAGCAGCACCTAAAGAACAAGTTAAGGGAGAGAAACCATGTATAGAAATGTCTAGGACTATTGAAAGTTTTCTTTATATGATGGTTGCATTGGGCGAGGGTAGTGACCCTCACACTACTAACTGAGTAGGATTTTTATTTCTATCCCCCTGAGATTATTATTAAAATGAGTACTATTTCTGGATATATCTTATCTTTTTTTGATGAATCCTTATTGATTGACTCAATTAATAATTCTAATAGTATTGGAAATTTTGATAATTTTAACAATCCTAATTTTAATAATTCTCAAGTCATAAAAGAAAAAAAATTATGAAAACAAGAATTGATTTTCTAATAATGATGCCCCTGTACTCAATCTTAAGGGTATGTCTATTAGAATTAAATTAGAACCTTTTGATTTTAAAGAAATCTATGAAGAAATCCCTGAGATCATGAATCACTCTACCAAAAACTTCGTAAAACAAGTTTAGGAAGTTAGCCTTCAAAGTGGGAGAATAATCCAACCACGTAGTGTACCCCAAGAGAAAATCACCAAAATAAATGAACATAATTTGCCTATGACACCACCACAAGATGTTCCCATCTTGGATGAGTCTTAGAAAGTTCCCCCTAAAGTTGATTATAATGTAAAATCTCATTTACAAAAATTGCTACCAAAACTTAATATTTATGATGCCCTTATTTTATCTAAAGAGATGAGAGAGTCTTTAATCAAGGTACTACAGAATCCTGAGAACTTGTATGACCCAGTTAACATCTAAAGGAGAAGTAAAACATTTTTGTGAGGGACCCAAACTAACATTTATAGATAAAACTCTTCTATTAAGGAAAATCGAATATAATATACCATTGTATATCTTTGTAAATGTTGGATGATTCAAATTATTCAGAGTTCTTGTTGATTCAGGTGTATCTGTGAATATCATGAATCTAAAAACACTTACATATCTTGACATAGATACTCTTAAAATTTCATCACAAAAGATTTTAGTACATTATTTAATTAGAATGGTGAAAGAGAACTATGTTCAATAACACTACCACTTAAGTTTGAGAGTATTCATACTAAAGAAAAATTTCATATGATCATTTAGATACATCTTTCAACACACTCCTTGGAAGGCCTTGACTTCATGAAAAAAGAATGGTACCATCATATCTTCATCAATGTATCAAATATTATTGCTACAACATTGAACATTACATCTGAGAAGTTTTACAGCTATGTTTATACATGAGATTAGAATTTATGAAGACAAAGCCTATTATATTCTAAAGAATAAAATCATCCTTTATAGGGAAATGTGTGTAATCAAGAGGTTAAATTAAGATGAAAAAGAAGAAATAGCAATACAAGAAAAGTAGCTACAAAAGAGGATGTTACAACAACGAATGAAGAAAAAGAAGAGAAAATAAAAAAAAAAACATAAATAAGAAAAAGATAAACCCTCTAATGATGAGGATGAACCCTAAATCATAGTCAAACATTTCAGTAATTCTCAAAGTTTGAGAAAAGATAGGATCAAAATAATTCTAAAGTAAAAGAAAATACCAAGATTAGAACCACTCCTGTGTATATTAACTTTGATTCCAGCTCAAAGAACTAGAAAGACATTATTAGCTTGTTTATTATTTCCTAGAAAATACTAATTGAAGAAGATGATATAGTAGAAGGAAAAATGACTGATGAATGCTGAAGAAAATAAGTCAAAATTTTCAACATACAAGAAAATCAACCAATATGTCCATACTTTGACTTTGGCCACTCTTTCTTTAGAGATGGTGTCTAGGTTGGATGTTAAAGTTACACCCCAAATAGATGGATACCAGAATCAAAAAAAATTTCAAGGTTCTTCAAATAAAATTTTACAAGCAAAATATTAGTTAAAATAGTAATCTCAATGAATTGATGGAGTTACCCTTTGATCGTTATTCACCCTATGTGTCGAAGCTGGTTGAATAAAGCTTGATACCTCACACCTTGTCTAAATAGTAGTAACACCATTTTGAAAGCCTTTGGGATGCCAAAAAAGAAGGATATGCTAAGAGCTGGTGATGAAAAGAGTATTGTATGGCCATCACAGCTCATCTAGAACCCGATAAAATCTATCCAGAAAGTAACTACCTTGATGGAGAATTTTGTTTAGAAAATTCAAATAATTTAGATGATCTTCTAATAGGAGACATGACTCTTGAATTTGAAGAAGAAATCAAATCAACAGTTGATAAATTAAAAAATGTGAATATGAGAACTCAGGATACCCCATACCTACTTTCATAAGTTCTCTTTTGAATGAAAGTGAAGCTGAAAACCTTGTTGGTTTATTAATGGACTATAAAGACTGTTTTACATGTACTTAATAAAAATATTAAGATTATCCCATGATGTAGTAGTGCATAAATTAGAGAAACAACTAGAGATTGCATTAGTCAAATATGATCCCAGGAGAATGAGATTAGAAGTCGAATAATAAATTGTCATCAAAGTCAAAAAATTGATGAAGACTAGTTTTTTAGGAGAATAAAACTACAATATGTGGCTACCCAGTGTTGTAATGGTAAATAAAAATAATTTACATATCTGTATATGAATAGATTTTAGAGACATGAATAAAGTGTGTCCCGAGGATGAATTCCTACTACCTATATTAGAACTAATGTTGGATATTGCTTCCTCTTATGCTATCTTTTCATTTTTAGATAGTTCTTCAAGTTATAACCAAATTAAAAGGGATCAAAAGGACAAGAAACACACAAAATTTAGAATGCACATGGAGTTTTTTGTTCTAAAGTTGTGTCAATTGGTCTATAGAATGTAGGTGCCACTTACCAGTAGGTCATGATTAAAATCATTGATGAGTTTATGCAAAAATAAGTTGAATGCTCTGTCTCAAGAATTGTGTTTGAAAGAAAAATCTATTACAATCAAAGTCTAAATTTGTCGGTTCCTCTCCTCTGTTGATGTGGAATGTTTGAGCAAATCCAACTCTGGAGAGTAGGTTACCATAACAACACATAAAGAAGAAGAATAAGATTAATGAAGACCTCTAATAGATTACCTTCATGAAGGTGATCTTCCTAATGATAAATGCCTCACTCACTAGATAAAAGATAAGAGCCTGATCTTTCACACTTTGAATGACATACTTTACTAACGATCGTTCGATCATATGTAGCTACGATGCTTAAATAGTATGGAAGCCCATAGAATCGTTAAAAAGTTACACTCTAGATTATGCGATGCTCATCAATTAAGTCTCAAAATGAATAAAAAAAATCAAAAGATTGAGATACTATTAGCCTAAAATAATCAGCAATTGCATGACGACTACCAGACGTTGCATCCAATGCCAAGCACATGGTGTGGTCTTATATCAGCTTCCTAATCTACTACACAAAACAATTGTCTATTGGCCCTTTGAATGTTGGGACACAGAAAAAATAGGACCTATTAATTCTCCCTCATTGAAAAGACATAGGTTTATATTAGCAACATAGTTTCTATAAATGAGTAGAGGCCATACCCTTAAGAGAAGCCAAAGCCTAACATGTACTCTAATTCTTCAAGAACCATATTATATATAGTTTTGGTATCCCTTATCAAATTACATCCCATAATGGTTCTGCTTTCAAAAGTACCAAAATTAATAATTTTATGACTCATCATAATATTTACTAGCATTATTCCACATCTTATACCCTCAAGCCAATGGATTAGCTGAAGCTTTCAATAAAATATTATTCTAAATTTTGAAGAAGACGTTGGATCAAAATAAATGATAATGACATGAATAACTAGTTGAAGCACTGCGGGCCTACCAAATAACACAAAGAACTTCAATTCAATCTACTCATTTTTTGTTGGTTTATGGGTCCAAATCCATACTCCCCCTAGAGTTTCAACTTCCTTTGTTGAGAGTTGAAACATGTTTGGAATTCCCTCAAGAGTAGAAAATATGATTACAATAAGAAGTGCTTGAAGGATTAGATGAAGTTCAATTGATAGCAAAACAAAATCTTGAGCTATTTCAGTCATGAATGATTCAATCACATGAAAATTTTGTTACTATAAACCTTTTTGTAAACAAGAATTGGTCTTGGTTCTCAGGAGAATGATTCTAACTCATCAAAAAATTTGTGATAAATTTTACCAACTTGGAAATGCAGTTATGCAACTGAAAAATTATACCATGGAGGATCTTACCAATAGATAGAATACATGAGAGAACATCTACCAGCTAATGGGTGGCATTTAGAGAAATATTATGTGTAAAAGGGTATATTCAAAGAAAAATGAGAGTCAAACCATTGTATAATCTTTTTGAAATCTCTTAATAAAAATTGAATTGTTCATTTGTTTTATTTGAGATTTAATTTATTTTAAATTTGCTGAATATTGCTTTTGCCCTCTTTTAATATGTTAAAATACTTTAATATTACAAGCTTTTAGATGGAAACTAACTCTTTCATTTATTTGATTGCTGGGAATGTTTTTAGGAAAGCTCATTCTTTATTTTGAAGATATTGTCTCTCTGAAATTTGACAAAGCACATCTGACAGACAATATGGTCATCAAATTTGACATGGATTATATATATTTAAACATGCTCTACAATGATCCAAAATTAGCTTGAATTTATTCTACAATAGCTCTCTCAAGTCATCATGGTTCACAACATATTTTAACATTTCACTTGGCTAGTGACCTAACCCACAACTATGCAAATTTTTTTTAAACTCCAAAATATTACCAAAAACTTGGCATAACATATATTTAACATCTAGTGTGAATAAATAAAAATAAATAATAAAACTTCACACTAGGGGTGCTACGTAAGTATACATATCGTTTTAAGTAATAAAGAATTTTTCTTAAAAAACGTTGTATCGATCCCTCGAGGAATGTTGAAATTCTTATAATACTGACTTGCAAAAATTCTATCTAAATTGCAGATATTACAATAGGAAAATAGTTTCAAAATGTTGGTAACAGTTTAACACAAAATTTATGCATAAAATAAGAATAGAGATTAAATGACTGATAAAGTTTAAAAACTAACACTGTTAAAAAGGATTTAAAAGAGAGTTTAAAATATTATTAAAAGATCTTTTCCCTTGCAAAGAGATGTTAATTAATTTAGGAATTGAATGATGAAAAAGATAAAAATGTTGTATCGTGTCAAATAGGAGCATTCTTATTCGTTACCCCCTCTCAATGCTTGCAAAGAACATTGGCTAATCTAGAGTCTCTCACTAGCTCGTGTAGTAGTAATGAGTAAATTATGTCCTCTCACTTCCAGATTACCCACAGTGTCCTCTCTATAGGACCTACTAGAGACCCTTACGGTCAAAACTCTAGACCAAATTGATAAAATAATCTAGTCTATCAACCTAGAAACATCAATTCTACGCCCATCAAAACTTATCTTCCTATTTATTTGAATTCCCCTCAAGTGATCACAACGGTTCTGCCCAAGATGAAATGTGGTACTCACTAGTTGGTGATATCATAGCTCTCCCGGGTTATTATGTTTTTCAACAAATTTTAGTGATACAAATGGCCAGTTTGCAAAGTCAATGAAGAACCGGTGAAAATATCATACATTATTTTAAAAATAAAAAGAGATCTTTAAATCATTCTCATCCCACAAAATTAACTCCCAGATGTAAGGAGAAAGAATGAGAACTACTCAGAATTTATAGAGATAAAATAAAAACACATAATTAGTATTGAAAGCCAAGTCTTGCAACAAAAATTAAACACAAATACAAGATAATTATCTTTAGTCTCCTCCCCAAGCAAATCCTAAAGTTTCCCTGCAACCAATCTCTAAACACTTACATAAAACAAAGACTCTCACTCACAGACACATACACTAGACTCAACCAAACCCTTCAAGATTACACAAAATTACTCCACAAAGACTTTAAAGGACTCTGTTTTTGTCTAGAATTTACCCCTATTAATAGATAACTAAAAATCACTAAGGGTCACTTCAAGCACCCCTTCAAATTTTGGCTAAATTCAATAGATATTATAGAAATTTGGTTAATGGCGCTATAGCACCCATTCAGATCGTCTGCTGGTGCTATGGTGCCAAGGGTGGTGTTATGACACAATATAAAAACATCCATTTTTGCTTCATTTTGTCCTCATTTTCTCCAAATGTCCACTCCATGTACCTGAAACCAAAAACATGCAAAATACCTTCCTTTAAAATAAAGTATCATAAAAAATAAGCATAAAAAATAGGTTATTATTAGGTGGATCAATTCCCCTAAACTTAAATGTTACTTGTGCTCAAGTAACTCCTTTTTACTATATAAAAATTATAACTTAAGGTAGTAAGTTTTACTTAAATATTTCAATAGTTTTTGTCTTATAAATATAATAGTGAAACTTTATAAAAATTTTTAATAACTTAGGTTAAAAAGTAAAATGTAAGAATATTTAGCAATTAAGTCTAAGAGTTCTGATTTCTTATTCATTTCAAGAATAATTGCAATTTGTCATGGTAAGGATGCTTAGAATAATTATAAGAAAAAGAAGTTCATGAGAGCTCTATTAGTAAAAATGCTGATAATTCAAAAATAAGTCTAGAAATGTAATTAAGTCCCTTTCATTAAGATGATTCAGAAGTCAAATTTTGATTAGGCATCTCCTCAAGCTTCTCCCCACACATTTTTTTTTCTTTTTATTTTGATTTTTCTTTTCTTTTTCTTTTAGGATCATTTTTCAATCATTTCTTTTTCTTTTCATGTCATGTGAGGAATAATATATCTGGATAGCCTTTAATAATTTTGAACTCCACCATCCTCTTCTTAAAATTACAAACTTCCCACAATCCCTTACTTGATAAATTTGTATTATCTTAAAAGAATTTTCATAGTCTCACATCTTTCTTTTTAAGTAAAAAAATTTAAAATCTTTAATATTTTCAAAAGTACAATTTTCTTTACTTTAAATATTAAAAGCATAATTTTATACTCATATACTAAATATCTTAACTCTATAACTAACCTTTTTAATTAAAAACTTTTAATTAAGTCCACTATATCATTTATAAAATCAAAGATATAGTTATCTAAAGCTAACCCAACATACCATAGGTTATGTTAAAATAATTTTAAAAATATAGTTTATTGAGGACAAAAAAGGTTCAGTTTTAAATAGTTTTTCTCCTTTCCCCCAAACTTAAATTTTTAATTAATTTAAAGCAATACAGTTCATAATAAGCATGAAGAAAGAGAAAATTTTAAAAGTTCTAAGTAGGAGAAGTACAGGTACGAGTAATCAAACACATGTTGAGCAATAATAAATCTTAAATTAACATGCATAACATTTAAAACAAAAGTTAAAAACTATTATAACACACTAGTAATAAAAGCTAGGGCAAAACATAAATAGTGAAATAGCAGACCTAAAAAAGTGCAACACAATGGTTCAATACAAATGTACTCCCTAATAATAAATAAAGTACAATCATAACATTCCAACAAAAATACAACACATAACTAACAAAAAAAATCCAAATACAAGAAGTAAAAAACAAAGAAAAACTAATCATTTTCCTCTTCATCCTCATCAATATCATTACCAAGATCTGCATCTTCATCCATTTCTCCACTCTGATATGGTGTAAAGCTAGGGCATTTAGAAAATTCCACATTATGATCACCCCTCATGTATCTCTCCATAGCCTCATGATAAGCAATATCAAATTCTACTCTCTTATGCATATAGTCATCATTATGGTCCAAGTGTGCTTATAAACCGTAAACCTATAATGTTAAAATATCTCCTTGTTGTATAAATAATTACTCCATTACATTATCTAGTGATGAAGTACCAGAAGTGGAAGGTCTAGAGGTTGATGTAAAATGAATATCAGGATCTCGACTCCTAGAACTAGAGCTAGTGGAAGGTCTAGAGGTTGATGTAAAATGAATATCTAGTGATGAAGTACCAGAAGTGGAAGGTCAGAAGTGGTAGAACTAGAGCTAGTATGTTTTCCAAAAATTTATAATTTATTTTTTCAATAGGCTTATGAGGTGGTAAAGTTTCCTTCCATGTCTCATATTTAACTCCAAATTGAATGCACATTGCAGAAATAAAAGAAGGGTAACCCATACCTCCAGTAGTTCCTCCTCTAGAAGAAATAATCATATTTTTGTAAATAATCAAGCCAATGTCAATAGGTTTTTTCATTTGAATGCAATAGTTCAAAGTGGCTCTTTCTCATGTTACCTCACTAAGATGGTTAGTTGGAAGTAATCTACCAGAAATAAAGTAATGACATGCACGAGAATGAACGTTTAACTTTGAAAAGAAAAAAATTCCTCACCGCCCATTCTTTATCTTCCAAACACCATTTCCATTAGTCACGAATCCCATGATCTCATCCAGTTCAGTATCAGAATAAATGAATTAAAAATAAAAGCAGGTAGGAGCACTATGCAGCTGATAAATGTGATTGATCTGAATTGAGCTAATTTATATTAAAAATAAAAGCAGGTAGGAGCACTATGCAGCTGAATTTAGCTAATTTATAGATACTGCCCACAAACATAAACCAAATCATCAGATTCATCGAGAAGATTTGCAAAGAATTCACGGACCATTGAAATCACAACAACATCAATGAAGTAGCAGAAATTCTCCCACTGTCATTCAACAAACATAGATTCAACAGTTCCCCCAAGATGAAGAAAATTTTGCTCAGCAATTAGTTTCTTGGATTGTAGATCTCCATATATATCCTGGGCTTTAGAACAAGAGAATCTTTCACTATCAAAGCTAGGTTGTCCTCTACCACTCTTCATTATAGGAGCCATATGTAATGTAAAAAATATTCGATAAAATTCCCATGAGATTACAGTATAATTCCATACGGGTCTTATAAACAAATTTTAAACCATAAAAAATATTCATCCATGGATTTCTAACTATTTTCATCAAAAAATCTCAAATTTTTGGCCTAACCACAATGTGGAAAAAATCCATGGTGAAAATTAAACATTTTAATACCAAAATGTTGATCTTACCAATAGAATATGAAATCTAGAGTTTGAAACCTCAAATCCAAGCCAATCAAGTACAAATTCAAGCCCTAGAGGAGAAAAGTTGTGAAAAAGAAGAACAAGATGAACTAAGGTGAAAAATTGAGAAAACCAGTCGGTACGGTGCTAAGAACAAATTTTGGGTTGTTTGACCCTATAGTGCTGAGGTATGGCGCTATGACATCATTTATACTGTCCAAATTTTGGAAATTCTGTATATTTCACAAGAGCAAAGCAAAACTAAGATTTATATACTTTTATATATCAATTTTAACGATCATTTCAATGGTTTCAAGTTCATCAACTTTCCAAAATTTCAAGTGCACAATTTAAATTTATGACACATATGACCAACATTTCGCACTAGAACAAAACTTGTTTTCATATAGTAAAAATATTTTCAATGCATACAATATAACTTGGACATAATTATATATCAATTCACACATAAAAAAACATACAAAAGTTTGTAGAGTCACTATGAAGATCAAAGCCGACACACCACAATAAACACTCGATACAACAAGATTTTCTAGAAACCACTTAAGAGTAATTATGCTCAATGTTGTCTCCCAAATTTTATCATTCCAAATAGGCATGATAAAAAAGATGATAGAATGTAGCAGGAGATAAATCCTGAGCAACCTTATCATCAATCTATTTTTTGTTGCTATACATACTCACTTGATAATCTTGAAATCATCACATGTGGTTGAACTGGAGTTTAAACTGCCACTCTAAGTGCTCGTACTGATGGTACATGTCACTTAACTTGTTGTGGAGATAAAATAAATCCTCTTAAATCTTTCCAAGTTTGTCTGTAATATGCTTCAAAATTCATGCAAGGTATCCATTGAATTGGGTTTGAGCATCTTTATGCATGGACTTCTTGTCTTCAAATATTCCATTGCTACTACTCTCCATTACTTCTCTAAATAAGAATTTTTCAGTCTCTAATCTCTATAAAGTGTAAAAAACTATGATGGGATGCCTCCATTCCCATCTTATAAAATTTTATAAGGAATAAGAGAGAAGAAACCTAAATATTGGGCAGTTAAGGGGAGTTGCTCAAACTGTGGCGCTATGGCGCCACATATGGCGCAATAGCTCCAAACTAACATTTTTAAATATTGTATTTCTTTCATCCTCTACTCATTTTCATCAATAAAATAATTTTTTGTGCCTTCATAATCATGTAAGACTCGAAATCACTTATAAACTGATCATAACCACAATCACTAAACAAATCAAACCACACGGATAACTATGAGCTGCCTCCCATAAAGCACTTAGTTTAATGTCGTTAGCCCGACATATCCAAGATTTTTACTTTGATAGACCCAACATTAGGATCTCTTCAAATGTAGGAATATCTATACTTATATAGCTTTTAATTTTTGTCAACTTACCTTAATTATTCTCCTAGTTTTAAGATACTCAATATCAACAACACTATAAGGATAAGCTATTATTATAATAAATAGACCTGACCACCTGGACTTAAGTTTCCCCAAAAATAATTTTAATCTTGTATTGTATAATAAAATCTCTTTTCAAGGCTAAAAATGCTTTTACAATGTCCTCTGATCATGCTTACTTTTCATTTTCTCCTTATAAATTTTGGATTCTCATAAGATTCATTTCTCATCTCATCAAGCTCATTTAATTGCAGTAATCTTTTCTCACCAGCAACTTTCAAATTAAAATTGAACTTTTTAATAGTCCAATAAGCTTTATGCTCCAATTCAATTGATAAGTGACAAGTTTTTTCATATATGAGCCTACATGGTGTTATTTCTAAAGGAGTTTTGTAAGCAGTCCGACCCATAATGAACTGTCAAGTCTAGCAGACCAGTCTATCCTATTAAGATTTACGATTTTTTCTAATATTTTCTTAGTTTCTTGATTGGATAATTCTACTAAATTATTGGTTTGAGGGTGATAAACTATGACAATTCTATTTTTAATCCCATACTTTCAAGTTAATGTTTCAATTGTTCTGTTCTTAAAACGGCTTCCCCCAACTCTAATGATTACTCTAAGCATTCCAAATCTTGTAAAATATTTTTCCTTAAAAATTTTGCAAACAATGTTGTCAGTCGCCAAGTTAGGAAGGTAATATTCAATTTAATATATATCATGTACAGTTTTGGAAATTAATATTTTAATTTTGAAAAATACAAGACCGGACCTATCTTATATAGACAATAATTTAAATAAATGAGCACAACACCGTAAGTAATACATCTATCCCAAAGACTATAAATATCACTTACCAGTGATGCTCGATTAAATAAACTAAAGAATTTATAACAACCATTTTAGCTTGTGAAAACCATTTATGTGACCTACACATCCTCCCCTACCTAATACTAAAGATTAGATAGGAGTTATATTAATCTGGGTTCTAAAGTTCCCCCTAAGGGAAAACCCTTATAGTTAATTACATCTTAAATGACTGAGATAACCTAAGAAAACTCTCAATTTAAATCAAAAAATATTGTCTATAAGAATTTCAAAGGGTAGGATTTTTCAAGGTCAAACAAAGGAGTGTAAAATAGGAAAGGCTCAAAATTTGGAACAACTATTGTAGAATCCAAAGGAAGAAAATTAGGGGATGTCACAGATCCTGAGGAGGATCTCAGTAATTTCTCAAACTATCCTTTGGTTTGGCTTCAATTTCAAGGAAATATTATTAAATATTTCATTATGTAAATTTTATTATTTAGGACTTACATTTGCATGACACGACCATACAAACAACATGGAAGATATGAGGATTTATGTCATAACGAATGACAACCTCAGAGCCTAAGGCGAGTTAGGGCTTAAATTGCACAATGTGGTTGTGCAAAGGCCTAAAGATAAACTGAGGATTTATGTTGCACTAGGGGATTTATGTTGCACTAGGGAACACTAGGGAAACAACCTCAAAATCATATGGCTTATTATTTAATTCTAAGGAAAGATTGTTGTTGTACATCCACCTGCTCTCTCAAAGTTGCTATACTGTACATCCTTGTCGGGTGACTCGACCCATAATCATGCAGTAATTTAGCTTCCAAAAGATGGCCAACAACATATGGCCAAAATATTGATCAAATTTATATTAAGCAGCTAGTGTGCAAAATCAAAATGTTATAAAATCTAAAAAATAGATTACAAACTGGGGGTACTATGCAAGTATACGTATCATTTCAAGTAATATAGGATTTTCTTTTAAAATCTAGAGTATCGATCCCACGGACAAGTGAGGTAAGAAATCCATTAGGCTAATTATAGTATACTATTATCAAACCTTAATTTGGAATGTTGATTAAGATGATGTTTTTTCTAGCAACTACTCCTAAATAAAAATATTAAATGTAATGATAAAAACTATTCCTAAATGCTAATATTAATTCTAAAGATAACATATCTGAATTAATTGGTTTGGAGAATTTTGAAATGTTAAAGACTACCCATCTCGTACATAGACCTAGATATTATATGGGAATAAAATGCTTAAAATATAATGTTGGAGTGAATTTTTTGCTCCTTTTTACTTATTGACCTATTTTTGTTGAGGTTTAGTTTTTCTTCTTTAGTAGTCTAGGGTCCAGCCATTGGTCTAGCCATAGAATTTTCTTATTGACTATTCTTAGAAAACTAGAAAAGACACCCTCACCACTAGAAATTCCAAACTCTTCTCTACTCAACTTGAAGTTCCACATGTTGGCTTCAACCTCTAAATACTTAGTAGGTAAGGTCACTATGGGGGAAACTCAAGGTGAGTCACCCTTAGGATTGCTGAACCTTATGTTTGACCCTAGGTGTTGGTCTGGAGCTGAGGCACTCACTACACTTACCTGTACCCACAATTACTCACAACCCTGAACTCAAATTTCTAGCCTAGATCCCTTGATCTTTTGGGATACTCATGTAGATGGTCCCCTAAACCTACTAGCCCTAGGGCAATGGTTTGGCTAAGACCACTATGTAGAGGACCCAAAATGGGGTTTCCTTTGGTCCATGGCTTATTGGTGATGATTGGTACCTCAACTCTACCAAAATACCCATCTTGGCGATTTACCCCTAAAACACCCCTAATTACCAAAATACCCCTCTTGGACACAAAATCCCAAAAATTCCAAAAATTCCCAGAAAATCTGACTAAATCCCAAATATTCCCAATTTTATTTCTCTCTACTACCACATGACCCAATTTGGCCAATTTGACCATCTCGAAGCAAAATCCCCAAATTGCCCTTTAAAGACCCAAATTTCCCCAAGTCCAACTCAAATGTCCACCAATTTGATCTCAATTGACCCCAATTCCAATCCCAAACTGAAATTTACTTTTCATATGACCAAACTAAACCAAATCCAAGCTCAATTGGTCCATGATTTGAGCCCAATTTTGATTTGGGTCAAAACCCCAATTTTGACCATATGACCTAATCTCACCAAATTGAACCCATAGCCTAGTCAATTGGCCTCAACTGATGTTGAAAAATCTTTATAACATTCATATACATCAAAATCAACCACCAATTTACCTTGGTGAAGCCTCAAATCCATTTGATTTTGGCCTAAATCCAAAATTCCCAAATTTAGCCCCAAATTGGCTAAGTCCCCAAATTTCACCCAATTGATTGCCTTAACCTCCAAATTGGCATCCAATTCATGTTGAAAACTCTTCATG
>NW_018230077.1:12215-12713 GCF_001263595.1 Phalaenopsis equestris | reverse complement strand
AAAAAATCATATTTTCTCCTCTGATGTCTCAATTGACCCATGAATGAGGTAGGATAAAAATTTCAAAGTCATTTGAATTGAATTTGACAAATTATTAAGTATTAGAGCCTTAGGGGCAAATGTGTAATTTTGGAAATTTAGCCTTAATCAACATTTAGGCTTAATTCAAGGAGGGACAATGAGCAATCTCTGATCTTAATCAATTTACTTGAAGCTTGAAACACAAAGGGGTTAATTGGTAGAAACCAATTTCACTTCCCTCATTAAAAAAAATTAAGATTATTAAATTTCTAAATTATTAAAATTTGGAAGTTTATTAAAATTAAACGATCCTCGACTTAGGGGTATGACTTTTGAAGTAAAAAACTAATCAATTTAATACCCCTATTTTGATTTTCAAATAGAATCCAAATCATGAATCATGACCACTTGAAGCTTAACCCTTTTCAAAACTAATTAAGACACTCACCTAGGTCTTAAGGGCTTAGTGGTGACTTA
>NW_018230077.1:3706-10539 GCF_001263595.1 Phalaenopsis equestris | reverse complement strand
CGAGCCTCATCCTCAATTCTTGTGTTTATCCTTCAGGATAGATACAAAATTTGAAGTATAGTGCTCTTTCATTTTAAACTATGAAAAATATGGGGTCAGTTTGATTTCATACTTCAACTTCCTTCCGAAGCAGGCGACGAGATTTTGATTCTAGCGACGGACAGCTTCTTACGGGAAACCCAACAAACCATCCCCGAAATTACGCCGACAGACAAATAAAAGCATACCTAATCTTTACTTCTTTTGATTGTATAAAGAACATTGACTAATCTAAAGTTGGTGTCGGCATGTATAGTAGTGTCAGGTAGGTTCTAGTCTCTCAATTTTAGTTAGCCACTATGCCCTCTCTATAGGACCTACCAGTGACCTTTAGTTCCAATCTCTAGACCAAATTGATTACATAATCTAGCCTATCACTCTAAAAACATCAATTCATGCCCATCAAATCTTATCTCCCTATTTATTTGCACCCCCCTTCAAATAATCATGACTGCTGTTTCCAAGGTAAGATGTGATTTTTACAAGTCAAGAAATCTTAGCCCTTTCGAGTCAGTAAGTTCCTCAACAGGTTTTAACAATACAAGTGTCCAATTTGTAAAGTAAATGAAGGACCGATTAAAAATATCATCACATTTATGAAATAAGAGAATTTTTAAGCAAAAATAAATTACTAAACATGTATATAATTCATTGTAAAAGAAAAGTAAAATGAAGATAATGACATAAGCAGTAAAGAAATTCATAGAATTTTGTAATAAACTAAGTGCCAATAAGGAACATATGCCTACCTACCCTCTTTTGAGCATATAGATATGTGTAATATTCTATTAGTTTTATGCAACTATCTGCCACCTAGATTATGAATTATATTTCCTTAAAAGTTGGGTTGCCACCCATAATATTTCGTAATAGCCAACCAGACAATGTGAGTGCTCTCTAGTTGTGAGATCACCGCTCTGCCGAGTCTTAGTTTCACTTACAATAGATTTTAATATAACCTATTGCCACTTAAGTTATGTCAATGAAGCGAAGCATATATTACTCATCACATGAAAATAAAAATAATTTTATCATGAAACAAATTTTCCTACACATGTCACTACTTCATATTAAAAGAAAAGAGTAAGGAAAACTACTTATGAAGCATAGATAAAACACCACGGAAAACTTGGTTTAAATCAAATAAAATTCACTAAAAATTATTTACAACAATTACAAAATAATGAAGAACACAATACATAGTTTTTTCCCTTTGAAAGAAAGAAAAATCTCTCTAACAAAGTTTCTTGTCGATCCATGCATCACTCATACTTCCTTACTCATATCTCTCAAAATCCCTCACCAATCTCTCAACAAAATGGAGAAATCTACATCTCCATAAACTCATGTGAAACTCCTCCTAAAACATTTCCAAATTTCTTCTTTAGACTCCTCTAATAACTTGTCATGAGAGGCGCCAAGCCCCTCTATTTAAAGAGAAGCACAAAAGCTCTCCTTCCTCCAAAATACGCATCTCTTCATCCAAAATACACACCATTTCACTCCAAGAGACACATCTCTTCATTCAAAAGCCACGCCAAGTGTCTGGATTCATTTAACCACTTTAAGGGGAGTGTATAGCCATCTAGAACCTTTTAGAATTTCCCGGAACCACAAAAAGTCGTCCAAAACTGTCTCCAAACTTTTTTGGAGCCTAGGTGCCAATTTTCGATGCCTAGGCACTATTTTCTCATTGTCACTGGTGCCTAGGAACCACCCTGTATGCAACTCCACCATTTTGCCCCGTTTTGTTCCGTTTTAACTCCTTTTCACCCCGTTTCAACTCTGTTGTGCTCCAAATTGTATGCAAAATATATATGAGAATAAACTTTCTTTAAAGTATAATTTTATTTAAAAATATATGATAAATGTAAATGATATTAAGCATAGAAAGTCATATCATAATGTGTAAGTTCAGAATTTTCTTCCTTGCTCGATTTGACTTCAAATGTCACCATTTTTTCTCCATTTTTGCTAAAAGTCAATTTCTTGTACCTGAAGACAAAAACATGCAAATATTTTCCTTTAATGTATAATATAATAAAAAATTCACATGAAAATATCATGGAATCTATACTAAAAATATGTAATTTTCTTGTGGATCAATATCCCCAAACTTAAACGTTAATTGTCCTCAAGTAACACTATAGCTTTAAAAATAGAAAATGTTAACCTACAATAATGATCAATACCCCCAAACTTAAACGTTACTTGTCCTCAGAACATTTAGTGTTAACCTACAATAATTCCTACAATAATGAGCTTACTTTTTAGATAACTAAAAACTTATTTTGTAAATGTTATAGTTCAACTTAAAAGAATTTCTAGTAAAGTAAATGATATCTAAGGTATCAGAACATTTAGTATTAAATTTAGGAATACTAATTTTCTATTTAATTCGGACATAATTGAAATTTCCCCAAAATTTGGATTAATAAAAAATATTAATTTCAGAATTTATGAATTCTAATTTGAAAATATTTTTTACTAATACATTTAGAAATTAAGCAAATAATTGATCTTAATTTTTCTTCCTGAGAAAAATTCAAGTGAAACGAATTTTTAATTATGTCATATTCTCAAGCTTCTCCTCCCTTTTTCATACTTTACTTTTCTTCTCATTTTCATTTTCATTTTCTTTTCTTTTTCCTTTATTTTCCTTTCTTTTACTTCAAGATCTTTTTAATCCTTACTATTTTTTATGTTAGGATTACTATATCTGGATAGGTCTTTAATGATTTTGAATTTCACTATCCCTTTTCTAAAGTTAAAAACTTATTGTCTTTCCTTTACTTAAAATCTACTACTAGTTCTTGAAAATAAATTTTCATAGAATCTAAAATCTTTTAAAATAATATTATTCTAAAAATCCTTCATTTTCAAAAAATTCAATTTTTCCTACTATAAATAGTAAAATCATTTCCCTACTATTTTTTACTAAATAACATAACTTTAGTTTCATCATTTTTACAAACTTATCTAATACGTTTTTTCTTATATCATTCCTAAAAACCAAAACTTTAGCATCCTAAAGATAACACCGCATACTGTAAATCATTTTAAAAGTTATATTAAATTAAATACAGGCTATAGAGGACAAATAAAGTTTAAATTTGATATTCATTTTCCTTCCTCCCCCAAAACTTAAAGTTTTAAATATTTTCCAATCAATTCCATAAAATGTACCAAGAAGAAAAATTGAAAGCTAAATCTATCAGCTAGTACAACATCCTATTAAATTCATTTACATGCATAACCAAAATAAAATGACTGCATGAGAAAGTATATCTAGCCTAATACATGTTTTCAATAATATTAAACTAAAAGAAACTATTCTAATTTTGAAATTTTTTTTTATTCCTCCCCTCAAAATTGATTTTTAACAAGTATAGCCTTCAGTACAAAGATATAAGCAAGAAGAAGAATAGCTCAAAAATTCTATTTACTACAAATGTCTATCAAAAACTACTACAAGTATTCATCAAGACTGAACAATTCACAATAGAAAGTTAATCTAAAATATTGAACTAAGGAAAGATCTAAAATTCTAACTTGAATTAACATAGGAATATATAATTAAGTGTTCTCCAAGTACTATATATTTGTTGTAACACAAACACAAACACACACGATAAATTAGGTTAATTCTTCCTTGAACTCATCACATCTCCCTAAATTACTTTCAATTTGTAATGGAATCATTACAGTAATAAATTGGGTACTTATAAATGATTTTATAGATTCTAATCACATAGACACAATTATCCCTGATATGTTTGATTTCACGCACCAACCTCAGGGATCCCCTTATTCCTTTAAGTAAGAACCTCTAACAGTTACAAAGATAGTGCAAGATCTTCCTCAGGTTACTCATTAAATAGGGTCATGACTCCTACCAAATGAAAACAGGGTCAAAGGAAGGAAGTAATGAAGTTGAGATGAAATTATCACTATCCAAACTCAAGAAATCTCTAGTAAATCCTCAAGTCTAATTTAGGACTTACTCGATATGTACTCGTTAATCCAACTATTTCCAGAGAACAAATATATGTCCAGTCACAATGAGAAGTTAAGGAATTACCTCACTCATGACTCATCAAATTGAAATCAAACCACTAATAATCTAAACATTCACCAATATGGATCACACTAATTAATTCATAATGACGCATAAGGATCAAATCAATTTACTAGCAATCTAAACATCCACCCAAATCAATCAAACTGCTCAATTGACACTAAAACAAACAAATACAAAAATAACAATCAGGACTCTCAAGGATACCAAATTAAACCATACTAATAACTATGGGTTGCATCCCATAAAGCGCTTGATTTAACGTTGCTAGCCCGATAAAAAATTTCCTTTTGGATCAAATTTCCATTTAAATAAACTTCTATCAATCACCCAATCTTTTCCTGATCCTGGGATTTTTACTAAATCACTGAATTTTAGTTTTTCATTCAAATTCTTAAATTGATTCCAATTATTGTTCCTCGAGTTCATTTCTAGATCTAATATTCTTCATCAGGTATTCTCAATTTCATATTAATATTATCCTTAAAATTCATAAGAAATGGATCTCTATATGATAATTCTAGGTCCCTTAAATTTTGAGTTGGATTCTCCCTAGATGATTCAGATCCCAAATAAAATTCCACTAAGATATTCTTCAGTCTC
Source organism: Phalaenopsis equestris (assembly GCF_001263595.1). NCBI lineage: Eukaryota > Viridiplantae > Streptophyta > Magnoliopsida > Asparagales > Orchidaceae > Phalaenopsis > Phalaenopsis equestris. The sequence goes on along the minus strand of NW_018230077.1, from coordinate 5,819 downwards.
AAGTTACCTTGTAATTCATCCTAATGGTATCAATTATAAGGTAGAGGAGGTCTTTCTATATGTAACTTGGTTGATGAAATAGGTTTTTCTAATTCCTTAAGAACTTTTTCCATTGTTCAAGGTATTTTTGAAATATGTCCTCCAAATCTCTTCTAATTTTTAGTTTGATAATTTTATCTTACTCACAATTATTCTCATTATGGTTCATCTCAGAGTCACTATGTGAAATATCGGGAGGGGTAACGATCAACTCCAATTACTTTTATATATTCCTTATAGCAGTCCCTTGACTTTTCAACTAACTTTTCATTTGATAAACAAATTGTTCTATAGACATCTCCTTCTCCTCATATGGTGGGTTAGAGTTAAATTCAAAAGGAAAAGAAAGTCCAAAGTTATAGTTTTCCTGATTATTCCAATTACCTGAAGGATCATCTTGATTGTAATTCCATTATTGGTTTCCTCCTTCATAAATGTTATTCCATTTAAAATTGGAAGGAATCTCCCAGCCTAGGTTGTAGTAATCAAAATAAGGGTTATTTGAGTGATTTTTTATCTCATGCATAGTTTCAAAAGAGTTAGTGTTAAAATGTCCAAATGAGTTTTCTTCAATGAATAGAGGTTCTTGACATTGACACATCCAATGATGATTTAACTTTCTTAAAATATTAAAAACCTAATGTCGACACTATTTTGGTTGAGTTACCCGTAAGAGCTGTCGGTCACTAGAATCGGAGTCCAGTCGCCCACTTTGGAAGGACATTCTAATTTAAATGTATATATGATTTTTTCTAAAATGTAAAGGACATTCTAATTTAAATGTATATATGATTTTTTTCTAAAATGAAAATCAAAATGATCCCATATTTTTCATAGTTTAAATGAAAGAGTGCCCTGTATTTATTCCGAAGGATAAACACAAGACTTCAGGATGAGGCTCGATCAAATAAACTAAGAAATATATGACATCCATTTGGCCTGCAAAATCATTTTATTTGACTACAATTTCCTCTTTTTAATTTGAAGGATTAAATAGGGTTTATATTAAGCTAGGTTTGAACAAGCTTCCTATAAGAGCAAGCCCTTATAGTTAATTACATCTTCATCTTAGATAACTGAAGTCGCCATTACATCTTAGATAACTGAAGTCGCCTAAGAATACTCTTGATAAAAATCAAGAAATATTATCTTCAAGGAGGTCGACTTTTCAACAAAATTCAACAAAATTAGACAAAGAGGTGTGAAATGAGAATGACTCAAATTTGAAACATTTTATTTTTATAATCCAATAGAGGGAGAACTAGGGGATTTTATAGATCCGAAGGAGAACCTTGGTGACTTCCCAGTTTATCATATGGTTTGGCTTCAATTTTGAGGAGAAATATTTAGGTGTTTCATCCTGCCAATTTTATTTAATTATGGCTTATATTCGTGTGAAATGATCACACAAATAGCCTGGAAGATGTGAGAATTTAGGCCGTGACGAATGACAACCTTAGAATCCTAAGATGAGTTAGAGCATATGTTGTATAATAGGGCTATACAAAGGCCTAAATATAATGTGAGGATTTACTTTGCATAAGCAAAATACATCGAAATCCTATGGCTTGGTTGTTTAATTATAAGGAAGGAATTGGTTTAGCTGGGGAAGACAGGTTTTGCCGTTGAAGATGGTCGTGCTGACCACCATGCTAGCTCCAAGCTCCTTGCCATGACGAGTTTAAGTTTTCTAGGGTGTCAAGTTATGATGTCAAATCAGATGTCCCTACGGTTAAATTTCTTTAAAAATTTATTGGGACATGTTAAAGTTGATTAGAGTGACACAATTTAGGATCTCACAGTTCCCTCGTTACGGTACCACTATTTTCTATCTGATTCACTTAGTCCAAATAAATTTATTAAACTCAACTTAATTAGTTCCATACATTCATTTAGACCGTAGGAAGCCTCGTTAACAACCGTAGGTTACCTCTTCTGATGGATTCACGATCATCCGATAGAGACATCTTAATTTAGTTACAATTGTAGTTTTATGCGATGTTTGTGATTAAATTTTGAGTTGGTTTATATTTTGAATGTTGTGGGGGTGAATTTTATCTTGGTTGATTTTTAA
>NW_018230077.1:0-3326 GCF_001263595.1 Phalaenopsis equestris | reverse complement strand
GGTGAAGACCCTTAAAGGGGCAAGTTAGTGTTATTAAGACACTTAGCCAACTTTTTAATTTGGGCTTGTAGTGTTTCCAAGGTGTTCAATTTTTAATTATGTTCACTTTTCTAATCCTCATTTAACCAAATTTGATTTAGCCTAGGTCACTACTAAGCCCTTTAGACTTTTGATAGATGTCTTAGTTATTATTTTTTTAAAAAAAAGAGATTAAATTTTAAGTGATGATGATTCATTTTTTGAAAGTCATTTGAACATCAAATAGGGGTGTTAAATTAGTGAGTTATCAACACCCAAAATCATACCCCTAAGTCTAGGATCATTTAATTGACTAAACTTCCAAATTTTAACAATTTAAGAAAATTACAAATTTATCTTTTAATTAATAAAAGTGAGATTGGCTTCTACCAATTAATCCCTTGTGTTTCAATTATCCAAATATGTTGACTAGGATCAAAGGTTACCCATTTCCCCTTTTGACTTAAGCCCAAATGTTAATTAAGGCCAAATTTCCAAAATTACATTTTTGCCCCTAAAGCTCTATCACTTCATAATTTGTCGAATTTAATTCAAATAAATTTGGAATTTTTATCCCACCTTATTCATGGGTCAATTAAGACATCAAAGGAGAAAAATGTGATTTATCAAAATTTATTTTAATTTATATAATTATTTACATGCAAGAAATAAGACTTTTCAAAGAAAATTCCCTAACTTGACCAAGGTAAAGCCTAATCTCTTGAAATTTTTATTGGAGATATAATTAGAGTAGAGAATCATTGGGACCAAATTTCACCATTTATTGAGTATTATTTGAATTATTAGAGTTATTTTAATTTTGGAGCATTTATTAATTATAAAATATTTTAAATATGGAAAATTAAGTTTCACATTTTTATTAAATATTTATAAGGTCAAGAAACTCAAAGAAACAAATTTCTCATTTTTTTTATTTTTATTTGAATTGTTAGAATTATTTTAGTGAAAATCACTTTTAGCCTTTAAAAATTATTTTAAGCTTCAAAATTCAATATCTTTACTTGGAAAATCAGGAAAATATTCCAATTATTTCTAACTTCTTAGGAAACAATTTAGAATATTTCCATGATTTTTTTCTATTTTTGTGATTTTTATCATTTTTAATTATTTAAATATTAAAGAAAGGCTTAAAAATGGATTTTTATTTTCATTACAAGTTTATTTTTAAAAAATTCCTCAGATCATAGAGAACTCTCAAAATTAATTTTTATAATTTTTTGAGTTATATTTTAATTTTTAAAAGTTATTTTGATGTTAAAAATGACATTTAACTTAGAAAATCACTGTGAGTTATCAAATGAGCTCCAAATATTTTGAAATTTCTATGGAGAGTTCTCTTAACTTTAAATCTCAGTGGAGATTCAAAGTTTAGTCATTTAGATGTCTGTGTCTCCAAAATTAATTTTCTTTTCATTTTAGGGTTTGTGAAACTTAGGTGCATTCTTAATGACTTAGATCATGAAACATTGTCCAAAGGGTTCTCTGGCCAAAATTTGGTCATAGTAGACCTACCAAGATTTTCTTAGATTTTTCTAAGCAACATGATAATTATTATGATTGATTTATGCAAATAATAGACATAAAATTAAAAAATTTGTATCTTTGTCTAGAGGTCTCCTATAGAAACCTCTTCTGACTTTGGGAAAATCAGAGGATGTTTCCCTTGACAAAGGCTACAACATGCCAAAATTTCAAGCCAAGGTGATGTATCAATATGCATGTAAAATCAGAGGATGTTTCCCTTGAAGTTTATTCCACATTATTCTCCTCTGTTCACTAAGCAAGTGCGTATTTTTATTTTATTTTTGTGATTTTTCTACACCAAGATATGAATTTTTGAAGTTAGGGATCATTTTCAGATTTATTTAATTCCCTATTTATCTATTTAAAAATGCGGCTCCACCTCATCCTAGGAAGCTTGAAACGACGACACGATGCGCTCCCATTCATTGTGCTTTCCACCTTGCCATGCCACGTGGCCCGCGGTTCACATACTGAGAGTTCATCCGGCTAGATCTTTATCTTGTCCGTTAACGAGATAAACACGCGATCGAACGACTCCCCGTCATCGTCCACTCCCCGTCATCGTCCACAAATAGGCTAACCCGTGACCGTTAACATTAAAACCGTAAGATCTCACTCATTTCTCCATCAAATGACCTCATGTTTGATCCTATAAACTCTTCTAAATGTGACAAACACATCCATACGGTAAACATGCCATTAAATCAACTTTAAATAAATGGAGAATCAAAATAGGCTTGGGAAGAGGGGAAGTTCAATACCTTTGATATGAGAAGGGAAACTTCAATCAAAGGTGCTCGACACATTTGTGGATGTTTAAGGAGGCTAGAGTTGTAGTGAAAGGCCTAGACCTGAATTCGATCAAGGCCAGATTTGGGTGTTGGCCTTGAGCTATCTTAGAGGCTCTGTATGAGGGGGATTTGATAGGGCTTTGTCTTAGTTTAGCCTGGTGATGGTGTTGGTGAGTTTAATTTGGATTTGGTGCACTGTGGAGGAGTGGTGGAGAATGTCCTGTCTCTAGTAAATATTTGAGCTCAAAAATTGAACTCTGGCAAGGGGAATTAGCGCAATAGATTGGTTGGATTTCACTGTGGAGGTCTCAAGAAGCTCAAGGAGTGATTTTAGAGGGTATCCTTAAGAAATTTTCAGCACAACTTCCATGGCCATGGAGGTGGAGATTTTATAAAAATGACTTAGGGTGGCTCTGTGGACCAATGTATGGGTGCAAAGTGTTGCCTATGTGGAGGGCAGAGAGGCTCTAAACTTCAAATAGGATGAGGTTGGCCTCTAAGTTTGAATTGGGTTTGGATTTTTTTTAGGGTGGCTCATGGTTTTGGCCCCTATGATGACTAGGCCGGCCAACAAGGCTAGGAGAGGTAGCCAGAAGGTCAAGTGAGCCAGGGGAGTCTGTCACAACAATGTATTTGGGCAGATGTTTAGTTTTGGCAAAAAAATCCCTTAAGCTTAAGCAATTTTGGAAATAAATCCATTGATTTGGGGATGCTTTGGTCCATGGCTCATTTGGGTGTTTCCATGAGGTTTAGCCTGGTCAATGAGGTCCAAAATTTGGCTGTGGTGGTTTTTCCTTGACCAATTTGGCTAGATTAGATCAACTTTTGGTGAAGGGGTCCAAGTAGGTCAATTTGGTTAAAGCTTGGGTTTGGGCTAGGCTAGCCATGACTTTGAGCCAAATTGATTGATAAAAAATGTGTAGATGATTGTAATTAACATTTGTTGACATCACTTTTGGTTGAGGTCTAGAA
>NW_018230076.1:15409-15647 GCF_001263595.1 Phalaenopsis equestris | reverse complement strand
TATGAATACTTCTAATTCTCAGTGAACATTGATGTCATAATTATCCTTAAGAAAGGGGTAATTATCATCTTCATTAAATTTGAAAATTATGTGAGTGAGTTTACTTAAAGGGCAAGTTGGTGTAACCTGAACACTTAGCAAATTTTTGTTAATTAGGCTTAGTGGTGTTTCACGGATGTTTGATTATGTTATGTTTATTTCTCTAATCCTCATTTAGTCAATTTTGATTTGGCCTAAG
>NW_018230076.1:12939-14852 GCF_001263595.1 Phalaenopsis equestris | reverse complement strand
TTTAATGAAAACTCATTTTTAGCCTTTAAAAATTATTTTTAAACTTTGAAATTCAATATCTTTATTTAGAAAATCAGGAAAAATATTCTAAATGTTCCTGAGTGCTTAGGAAGCCATTTAGAATCTTTCCATGAGTTTTATTATTTTTGTGATTTTTATGAATTTTTTATTATTTAAATATTTAAAATAGACTAAAAATCAAGTTTTTATTCTAAATATTATTTTATTTTATCAAATATCATTGATCATAGAGAACTAAAAACACTAAGTTTCATAATTTTTTGAGTTATATTCTGATTTTTAAAAATTATTTAAATGCCAAAAATGACATTGATCTTTAAAAATCAACTTAAGTTATCAAATGAACTCAAAATATTTTGAATTGTTTATGGTGAGTGCTCTGGATCAGGAACCAAAGTGGAGATAAAATATCAAGTCATTTAAATATTTATATTTTCCAAAATTAATTTTCTTAATGATTTAGTGTTCATAAAAATTAAGTACATTTTAAATGACCTAACCCATGAAATTATTTCCAAAAGCTTCTTTGGTCATTGTGGACCTTCCAAAATTTTCTTATAATTTTCTAATCAGCATGCTAATTTCCATGATTACATTAAGGAAATAATGTGCAAAAACTTGAAAAGTATGGATCTCTGTCTAAGAACCTCCTCTGACTTTGGAAAAATCAGAGGATGTTCCCCTCGGCAGAGGCTACAACATGCCAAAATTTCAAGTCAAGGTGATGTGTCGATATGCATGGAGAATCAAATAATTCAAAATAGTCTTTAATTAAATAAAAATAAAATATGCATTAAATGACTTGAAATTTATTCCACATTGTTCTCCTATATTTACTGAGCAAAAGGGTATTTTCATATTTTTTTGTGATTTTTCTACACGAAGTTATGAATTTTCTAAGTTAAGGGTATTTAAATAAATACGAAAAAGCCCTATTTATCTATATAAACCGCGTGTGCTGACTAGATCCTAGGCAGCTCCGAAGGCATGCGTGGCGCACTCTGGTTGGACGCCGCAGTCCACGTAGCTGCTGACTTGGCCCTCCGTTTATGTCCTGAAGCGCTGTCCGGCTTGATCTCCTCAATCCATTTGATACACACTCGATCAAACGACTCCCCGTCATCGTCCCCGATAGAATGATCCTGTGACCGTCCACACTAAAACCCTAGGATCTCAGCCTAGACTCAACTAAATCACCTCGGGTTTGGTCCTATGGACTCGTCTAAGTGAGACGAACACATCCATACTGTAATAATGCCATTAAATTAAGCCTAATTAAATGGAGAATGGAAATAGGCTCGGGATGAGGTGAGGTTTTATACCTTTACTCTGAGAAGTGAAGCTTCAATCAGATGGCCTTGGCACATTTGTTGGGGTCCGTTATGATTCAAAGAGGCTAGGGATTGAGTCTCTAGTTTTGGTGTAAGGCCCAGTTATGAATTTGATCATGACTGAATTTGGGTGTTGGTCTAGAGTTATGATAGAGGCTCTGTGGAAGGGGGATTTTATGTGGCTTTGGCTTCTTCCACTATTGTGAAGGTGTGGGTAGAGTTAATTTGAGTTTGGGTGGACTGTGGAGGTATATTGGGTTCTGTCCTTATTTCCGGCAAGGTTCCAAGCTTAAAATTTAGCTCTGGGAATGGGAATTGATGAGGGAAAATGGTTGGAATGCACTGAGGGGATCTTAGGGAAGCTCTGTGTGAAGTTTGGAGATGGCTCATTAATAAAATTTCAACACACCTTCCATGGCCGTAGAGGTGATTTTTTATAAAAATGGTAATGGGGGTGGCTCTCAGGGCATAAGTTTGGGTGCATTGTGGTGCTTAGGTGGAAAGCAGAGGAGCTCCATCAATTGGTTTGGCTGAGCTGGCCTCTAGGTTTGATTTGGGTGA
>NW_018230076.1:11250-12774 GCF_001263595.1 Phalaenopsis equestris | reverse complement strand
TATTTGGGGGACCTTTGGTCCATGGCTTGATTTAGGTGGTTTCATGGTGTTTGGACTGGTCACTAAGTTCAACTAATGGCTGTGATGGAGTTAATTTGGTGACTTTAGGGTGGTTAGGTCACATTTAGTGCTTGAGTCCAAATGGGTGCAAATGACCAAGATTTAGGTTTGGGCTAGTTTAACCATGTAAATTGGCCCAAATAAATATTTCCTTTGGTGTAGATGATCATAAGAAACTACTTTGGTGAAGAATGGAAGTGGTTTTAAGTTCAGATGAATTGAAGGGTCAATCTGAAGGATTTTTGAATTTTAGTCAATTTGGTCATGTTGGGCTAGGATTGGGTCTAGCTTGCTTTAGCCTTGGGCTAAGTCAAAATTCATTATTGTAAATGGTTTATAGGGACCTCATGAAGAGTTTTCAACATGATTTGGATGCCAATTTTGTGGTTAAGGATATCAATTTGGTGAAGTTTGGGGGCTTAGCCAATTTGGTGCTAAATTTGCAAACTCTGGATTTAGGCCAAAATCAAATGGATTTAAGGCTTCACCAAGGCCAATTGATGGTTGATTTTGATGTGTAGGAATGTTATGAAGATTTTGCAACATTAATATTTTTCAACATTAATTGGGGCCAATTGACTAGGCTATGAGTTCAATTTGATGAGATTAGGTCATATGATCAAAATTGGGGTTTTGATCAAAATCAAAATTGAGCCTAAATAATTGGCCAATGAAGCTTGTATTTGGTCTATATTTGTCATATCAAGAGTGAATTTGAGTTTAGGATTGTAATTGGGGCCAATTGAGATCAAATTGATGGACATTTGGGTTGAATTTGGGGAAATTTGGGTCTTTAAAGACAAATTTTGGGATTTCTGTTAAAGATGGTCAAATTGGCCAAATTGGGTCATGTGGTAGTTGAATTTAATAAATATGGGAATATTTGGGATTTACTGAGATTTTCTGGGAATTTTTGGAATTTTTGGGATTTTGGGCTATGGAGGGGTATTTTGGTAATTTGGGGTTGTTTAGGGGCAAAATACCAAGATAGGTATTTTGGTACAGTTAAGGTATCAAACATCACCAACAAGCCATGGACCAATGGAAACCCCCATTTTGGGTCCTCTACTTAGTAGGTTTAGGGGACCATATACGTGAGTATCCCAAAAAGATCAAGGGACCTAGGCTAGAAAATTGAGTTTAAGGTTATGAGTGATTGTGAGTTTAGTGAGTGCCTTAGCTCAAGACCAACACCTAGGGTCAATCTTAAGGTCCAGCAGTCCTAAGGGTGACTCAACTTGAGCTTCCCTTATAGTGACCCCACCTACTAAGTATTTAGAGGTTGAGACCAACATGTGGAACTTCAAGTTGAGTAGAGAAGAGTTTGGGATTTCTAATGGTGAGGGTGCCTTTTCTAATTTTCTAAGAATAGTCAATAGAAAAATCCTATGGCTAGATCTTAGGCTACTAAAGAGAAAAAGAAAAAAAACTAAACCTCAACCAAAAATGAGGTCAACAAATGGA
>NW_018230076.1:0-11240 GCF_001263595.1 Phalaenopsis equestris | reverse complement strand
CATGAGATTGTATGGATGAGATTGTAATTCATATGTTTGAGTGCAAATAAATAGGGAAATAAGCTTTGAAAGGTACATAGTTAAAGGACTTTAAAGTGGAAGTCTATAGCCCCCAATTCAGTCTATTGTTTTTGGTTTTGATATGAAAAGTTAGCCCCTAGCTGGAGAAAGAAGAAAGAACTCTAGAGTGAGAGCTTGCATATTTCCTACCTAGGTCATCTTCAGAACAATTCAAACTTTAGATTAGTTAATGATCTTTATAGCATCTCTAATAAGGGTAAAGAATAATATTGCTCATAGTTAGCACAACACAAATTTAATACTTTCAGAACAAAATTCCTGTACTTTTTATTGATTCATGATAAGGAAAATGTTGTTTTATATGTGTCGGCACTATTTTTGGTGTGGGGTCTGTCCGTAAGAAGCTTCGGTCATCGGAATTGAAATCCCGTCGCCCGCTTCAGAAGGACGTTTTTAAAAAAAAAAATTAGTTTTGAATTTTCGAATTAAGAAAATTATTGGAGGTTCCCAAAGGTTAGAGGACCGATCAGTCAAATTGTCATGATTTTTTTAATCACATTTTAATTATTATAAATTTTTATTGGTTTTGATTAATAACTAAAGAAAAATATATTTTCTTCCAAAAATTGTTTTTATATTTTTCTTTAATTTCCTTGACTTCAGAGAACCCAAAGATATTATTTCCATATCTTTTTCGTATTTTTTTCCATTTTTTATAATTTTTTAAATAAAAAATATAGGAAAATACATTTAATTATTTAAAATACATTTTTACAATCCCAAAAAACTTATGGAATAGTCATAAAGTTGTATTCTTCAATTAGGAAGTGATTTATGACCTTTTGACACATTTTGGGCATTTTTATAACTTTTGGTATTTTGATGAATAAATAATTAAGAAAATAGCCTAAAAATAAACTTTTTATTTTGACTTAAATTTTATTTTTCTTAGATAGATCTGGCCTTATGGAACTCACCAAACTAATATTTGTAGTTTTTTGAATTATATTATAATTTCTATAATTAATTTAAGAAAAAAATACTTATTTACTTAGAAAATACATTAATGCATTAAAAATAATTTTTATGTTTTTACATTTTTAATTGAGACTTCCTATGGTCATTTTATTAATATTTGATTATTTTGGTATTTTTTTTTTGTTATTTTGTAATTTTCTTTATTGGTGATAGTTTATTTATTTTAAAATAGAAAAATATATTTAAAATTTTTTAAATTTGATTTTTTGTTCTTTTAAATTCCTCTTACCACACTGAACCTATCAAACTAATTTTTTTGTAATTTTCTAAATTATATTTTATTTTTTAAATTATTTTAGGCAAAATAAGTGTTACTTATTATAAAAATTAGGGGTCTAATGTTGGAGTTGTCTTCTAACTTTGGAAAAACTAGAGAACATCCCTTGACTTGTGAGGAATGAACCCTCCAAATTTCATATTTTTTGTGAATAAAAGAGAAATACCCCTCCAAATTTCATATTTTTTGTGATTATAAGTAAATAAATATTAATCACAAAAAATATGAAATTTGGAGGGGTATTTCTCTTTTATTTATAAATTAATGTCGACATTATTTTCCTCTATTCACTGAGCATAAGGGTATTTCTCTTTTATTTTTATAATTTTTCTTACACCAAGTGGTGGATTTTTTAAGTTTTTGTAATTAATTTAAAGAACAAATACCCCTAATTATCTACTTATCCACGTGGCGCTGATTGGATCTTTGGCATCTTATACAGCACACGCAACAAACTCGCGTTCGCGAGATTTTACACGTCTGCTGCCATTCGGTTTGCAGTTCCTGCACCGTCCACTCGTACAACTGCATTTAATTTGTCTTTTTAATACAAGAGAAAATGGATGACATCCATTCATCATCCACGATAGACTTAACCCGAGAACCGCTCATTTTCGAACCTTAAGATCTCGCTCGATTCTTAACGAATTTATGTGGGATTTTTTCTAATAACTTCATCTAGATAAAAAAAAAACTTATCTATATGGTTACATGCATATGAAAGTACGATTTACTTCACAATTGATGAAACTGAGAGCAAAGTCGAAAATTTCAAGCTATATCTTAGTCTGAGAGGCGTGGCCTCAATCAGATTGTTCTAGAAGCTTTCTTCGAGTCCCACGAATGCCCCTCAAGTGCCAATTCAATATGTGGTTAAGTCTATGTATGGGCTCAATCAGAGGGTGGTGTAGCCTTAGTCAAGGTTTGGTGTATATGGCTCAGGATGATGGGGTTTTCATGGGGAATGATCTTTAAGAATATGAGGAAGCTTTTGGGTAGCTCAATTTGGATTTTGGAGGTGGTTTGTTCTAAGGCCAAAAAATGCCCTAGATTTTAGTGGCTAAATTTTGTCTAGGCGGTGGAAACCAACGACTGAGGTGAGTGGGGTTAGCTAGTGGGGTTAGCTTTAGGGTCACTATGGGAAGCTTTGGAAGCAAATTGGGGGGAGTTTGCTCAACAAAGTTTATCTCCTTCTTCAGGCCAAGGGGGTTTTGATTTTATAGAGAGAGTCATGGCTGCTATAAGGTCAAGCCATGGTGGCCAAGGGACTGCTTAAGTGGAGGGAAGAAGAGCTTTGATAGATAATGGCAGTGGACCAACTCATGGAGTCCTAATTTTGGGTTTATAAAAAGGCTGTTTGGCTAGGTGTTTTTCGGTGACTCGGTGACTGACCAGTAAAGGGAAGGTCACCTCTGAATTTAGAGAGGCTAGGAGGTTAAGTGGTCAGCTCAATTTTGTTCAAAGGAGGCTTCAAAAAGAAAAACCAAGGGAGGAATGAGGTTTTGGTAAATTGGTTTAGGTTGGGCTTAACCCCTTGGTTCAATGGTTAAGTTTGGTCTTAAGGTGGTTAAGGTTGATTTCTTGACCCCTAAGAAGGTTTAGGTGAGATTTGGTGGTTTGTTTGGGCATGGAGCAGGGTTTACATGTTTCATGAAAGAGGCAAAATCTAAGTAGAGGAGGAAGAAATAAGAGTCACCACCACTTGCCGAGTTTGGTACGTTTAATCTCATGATGTCAATGGAAGGCTCCATGAGGCATGTCATGCCATGTATGAGGCCAAGAGAGTGTTTCATGCAAAAGGAAATTAATATTTTATGAATTTTAAATGAAAATGTTAACTTGCCCTATTTAGATAAACTTTCATGCACATATATGGTATGCTTGGTATGATGCCATGATGAAATGATTTTGATTCACATGGGATGATGAAGAATGGATTTTGTCATGTGGGATTAAATTGGGCCATTTAAAATTAATGTCATGGGCTTTTAGAAATGCATATGGGTATGGGCTTTTAAGGTAAACATGATGGATTTGATTTTGAATTTAACCATGGGCTAATCAACTTGGATTTTGATTTGATCCCAATTGGTCTAGAAATGATAAAATTTTGTTTGGATTTGAAATTAGAGATATTAAAATGAACTTGCTGGAATATAGGCGTGATTTGGGAATTTTAGGAACTTAGGGGTAATTTGGGAATTTTGGCCAACTTTGGTATATTGAGGAATTTTGGGTGCATATGGTTAAATTGGTTGGTTGTGATAAGTTTTGGTGAAATTCGGAGTGAAATTGGGGATTTTGGCATTTTTAGGCATTGGGGGCATTTTAGGAATTTTGGTCAATTTAGGGGTACTTTGGGAAATTTGAAGAAATTACGACATTTTTAGCAATTTAAAAGATTTAAAATTGTCCAATATGTTTTTAAAGTGGGAATTTATAATTTGGGAAATTTTAAGGAATTCAGTGTTTCAAGGGTATTTTGGTAATTCTGTGGAAATTTTGGGGTTGGAGGCCAGGTAGGATATTTAGGTGAAATTGGAGGTCATTAGACATACCAACCATCATGTTACCCTTAGATGCCATAAAACCAATGGGAAAGCCCATTTTGGATCCTCAATGTGTTGGTCCTAGCTATCCTAGCCAAGGGCTAAGAGCTTAAGGACCACCCACATGAATTTCCAAAAGAGCGGGGAACTAGGTTATATGTAGGTGATTTTACGATTTTAGGTTTTGAGTGAAATTGTGGTGAGGTGTGTGCATAAGGTTGAACAAGGCCAAGCCACCCAGGGCTAAACCTAAGGCTTGTTAGTCCTATGGGGAGTCTTCCTAATATCCCTCATGTTGGTTTCATCCCACTAAGTACTTGAGGTCAAAACCATTTATGTGGAACTCCAAGAATAGTAAGGAGTTGTTTAGAGTTTCTAATGGGTAGGGTTCCATTACCAGTCCTCTAGGATAGCCAACATGAAAGTATTATGGCTAGATCCTAGGCTTCTAAAGAAGAAAGTCTAGACGTCATCAAAAGTGAGGTCAACAACTACATGAGGATATGTAAAATTTCAGGAGGCATTTATATTGGAGCTCAATAAGAGTAAATGCCATATGATTGTGGGGAAATATGTGAAGATTGTTATGTCACAATGGGTAGAGAATTTTTGGTTTTTCTTCAATTGATCTCCCTCTCAAATATCTTGGTGTAGTTCTATTAAGGGGAAGATAAAAAAAATTAAGATGGTTGTTATGGTGGATAAAATTAAAAGAAAAATGATGGATTAGAAGAATGCTTTCCTTTTTATGAAGGAAGAGTCACTCTATTAAGTTGTGTACTAAAGAGTATTTTGTATGCTCTACTGGTAATAAAGCTAAACATAAGCACTCATAAATCCTTATAAAGGTGTTTCAACAGGTTCTTATGGGCTGGAGGTAAATCAACTAATGCATAGGGTTTGGGTTTTAAAGGATTGTTTCATTTGGCTGAAGTTACCTTTATGAAGTTGTGGCTAAAGTTTAAAAGGAAAGAATATTTATGGATTATTTCTGTGAATATGAAATACTGCAAATGTTCCCACCCATATAATGTAGCATGTTGATTGGGAGACTCAAAAATATGGTTAGAAATGTTAAATGCAACGTTGAATGTTAAAAATTACATCTATTGGCAAGTGACAAGCTTTTCCAATTATGTGCCTATACAGGGACACCCCCATTGGTGTATTATATGCAGACCTATAGGCCCACAATGCATCATTTAATCTCAAGGTCCAAACTTCTGTTAGGTTTGACAAGTTTATCCAGAATCCTTTTGCTTTATCTATTAGATACTTCTATTAATCCACTCTTATGGGGATCATATGTTGTGAACATTCTGTGCTTCATACCATATTTTGCAATTAATTCCCAAATCCTTCTATTCTTGAAGTTGCTCCCTCATCACTAATGATCACTCTAAGAATAAAAAATTTGCAAAACATCTTCTTCAATAAAACTTTTGTTACACTCTGAGCAACAAAATATGGGAAAGCCACCGCCTCTATCCTCATTTTGATAATTTCCTCATCTATCAGAATATATAAATTCACTAATGAAGGTACAAATGGTACCATGAAGTCTAAACCCCAAACATAAAAAATCTCAATCTCCATGGTAAAATTTAGTGGCCCTTCATCTATCCTAGAAATATTACCAACTCTCTGGCATTTATCACAAGTTTCAATATATTTAGTCACATCTCTAATTAGAGTTGGCCAATAAATCCATATTATAAAATCTTAGAAGCATTTCTGTATACTCCAAAATATTCCCCAAATTTACAATCGTGACATTTCTTAGAGACTTCTACTATTTTTGGTATACATCTCCTAATCACTTGATCCCTGCATTTTTTTATAAATTTAAGGGTCATACAAAAATAATGTCTTCCATCATGGATAAATTTCTTCCGTTGATGTTACGTTAGATCATAAGGTGGAAAATTGCTAACTATGTAATTCATTAGGTCAGCATATTACAAAATTTTACATTTAGTAACAACAAACAGTTGCTCATCAAAAAAATTCTCAAGGAACTTCTCTTTATAAACACATGAGTTCCCTAATTCAGTATTGAAAAATGGTTCACTCTTTGATTGTAAGTACCCTTCATGTCTATCACATTGATATCAAATTCTTACATTAATAAGAAACATCTAATCAATATCAGTTTTGTGTCCTTTTTTGACATCAGATATTGAATTACAGAATGATTGGTATGTACTATCAAATATATCCTAAATTTGTCAATTGCATATACTGTAGCTAGAAGCTTTATATCAGTAGTGGTACAATTAATTTGAGCATCACTAAGGGTCTTACTAGAATAGTATATAACTTTAAACATCTTATCATACTTTTATCTTAAAATTGCCCCAATAACATAATTACTTGCATCACTAATTAACTTAAATGGTCTCTCCTAATCAAGTGAGACAATGATAGGAGTAGTGACTAATTTCTTCACTAAAGTTCTTATTGCGGCTAGGAAATAATAATCAAAATTAAATAGGACGTCTTTTTCTAATAGATGGCACAAAAGTTTGGTAATTTTGAAAAAATCCATAATATATCACAAATAAAATTCAACTTGTCCCAGAAAACTTCTAACTCCCCTTATTATAGTAGGTGGGGGAAGTTATTTAATAACCTGAATGTCTACTTAGTCCACTTCCATACAAGTTTCATAAACTTTATGACCAAACACAATCCCTCCAAAAAACATAAATTGGCACTTCTCCCATTGAAAAAAAGGTTAGTCTCTTCACAGCTCATCAACACCCTAGCTTGATAATCAAAGTAAGAGTCAAATAAAGGGCCAAACACTGAAAAATCATCCATAAAAAATTCTAATGCCAACGGTTTATGGTATTCCTCTATCAAGATTCTATGCATACATAAAGAAAGACTTATCCATTTTTTGTCTTCTAAGCTCGATGCAAATACTTTCTTAAAACTCCTCATAACACTCATAAGTTGTTCCTCTTGCAAATTATTCAAATCTAAGGATGTGACTACCAAAAATGTAGATAACTTCCCAAAGTATGCATTCCTTAAATATTTGGGAAGCACCTTCAACTCATGTTCAAGGGGTTCTTTAATAGAAGGAACTAGAGGTTTACAATTTTCAATTGTATCTAAAATTTTAAACCTCTCTCTAATAATTTATGGATTTTCATCAACCAATAGAGCTGGGTCTTCCATGGAGTCTGTAGTTTAGTCCTCATCCAATTCTTGCTCTATTAATTTGACTTTACAATTTTTCCTAAAATGGATACTACACAAATAATCAATATAATCAATAAGAAAATGTGAATCTTCATTACCTTCATAATGTTACTTCATAGCTTTTAATGCATTAATAGTTACCTCCTAATTGCTCACTCTCATTGTGCACTCACCCTTTTGCACATCAATCATAGCTCGACCAATGGCTAGGAACGATCTACATAAACTTTTACGAATATCCTTATCTTCCTTCATAACTAATATAATGAAATCAAAAGGGAAGATAAATATGTCTACCTTGACAAGAACTTCCTCTACAACCCCCTCTTAGATAAGTGATCGAGAAATTAGCAAGTTCAAGGGTTATGATGATAGGAGACACCTCTCATAATCCTAACTTCTTAAAATAGATATTAGTGTAAAGTTAATACTTGCTCCGATATCATATACGTCTTTCCATTACCTTTTTTTCAATTGCACAAGGGATGACAAAGCTCCTAGGATTCTTAGGCTTTTGAGGAAGCTTATTCTTCAGAGTATCATTGCATTCCTTGCTAAGTATTACTGTCTCATAATCTTCAAACTTCCCATTCTTATTAAGAATCTTTTTCATGAACTTTACATAGCTAGGCATTTGCTCTAATGTCTCAAAAAAAGGTATGTTAATCATTAGCTTTTAAAATACCTCTAGAATCGTGAAAATTGTTGATCCAACTTCTATTTTTGGATTCATTAAGGAAATGGTGGTGACGGTCTTTCTGTGTTATTGTCATTAGGTGATACTAGTTTATCTAAATCATTAAAAATATATTTTAAAGGTCTTTAAGGTTCTATAGTCTCCTTCTCCAACTCAGGATCCTTAAGAATTCACCCTTTAATTTGCTTCCACTTCTTAACTTTACAGCTTTTAGATGCCCACTGTTCTTTTTCATAGAGTTAATCTCATTGTTCATGTGAAGAGTTCCTTGGGGTCGACTACTATGTTATTTTGCAATTTATCAAAACTGGTTCTTTATATTCCAAAATACTGTACCTTAGCTCTGTAACTGATTCCATATTTGAAAAACAACTTTTTCCAAGACAACTTCATCTTCTTGAATTATGGGTTAAATTTAAATCTCGGAGGGTGAGAAGGCCTTTGGCTTGAAATACCCTAATTGTTTCAATTCACAAAAGGATTATGTCGATTACTATTACGCTCCCATTATTTGTTTTCTACACCTTGATTGTTGTTCTAGCTAAAGTTAGGGCAATTCTTCCAACTAGGATTATAATAATTAGAATATAGGATGTTCACCCTATTATTAATTGCATTTAAAGTTTCAAATGATGAAGTGTTAGCATCAAACATTTGTCCGAACAAATTTTCCACGATTACTAGCGGGGCTTGAAGTTTTTTCATCTCAAACTGCTATAACTATCTATAAATTGCAACTAAGTACGAAGTTAAAATTGAAAGCACTTCAATGTCATTTACATGTATGACTTTTATAGGGTTCACTCTTTTAGAAGATCATTGCAAATTGTTAGTAGTCATCCCCTAAATCCTAGAATAAGCTTCAACAAAATGGTTTCAAATAAGTGTTCCATCAACAACAACATCAATATCTTGCCAATGGGATCCTACTAAACTATTGCAATAAGTTTAAGAAATCAGTCAATGAGGCAATGCAACATGAGGGCACTTCCTAAGAGGGTTTTTGAACTCACCTTCATGCTAGCAAAAAGAAGTGATATCATTCTTAAGTTTAGCCATTTTTTAAGGAGGGAAATATTTAACAAGGAACTTTTGGGCTAAGTCACTACACGTTCTACTTGATCTAGGAGCTAATGAATTAACCGCATTTTTTCCTTGTACCTTCAGAAAAAATGATAAATCTTAAGCCTAACGATGTTATTGGATAAAATATTATAGATTAATGTAACACAGAGTTCTAAAGAACTAGATAAGCATAAGTTAGAACCTTCAGATTGGTTCCCCCAAATAGATTGTTCTGCACCATTTAGATGATAGGAGGTTTTAATTGAAATGTGTTAGCCTCTAAGGAAGTGATTTCAATATTTATGTAAATTTCAATTTTGATAGGATTATCATAGTCCCTTAGTGGTCTGTAGATCATGAATTAGTTCATGGCTTTCTAAATTTTTTTGTGGGTGGTTCACCATTTCATTTACAAGTTCTTGATGTCTTTTCTATTTTCTAATTTTCCTAATAACTCTCAAGCTCCGAATCATATGGTGCAAGTTTAGTAGGTATGAACTATACATACACAAACTAAAGAGTCTACTTACTATGATTTACACAAATAAACATGTCAAATACACAAAGAATTCAAAAACAACACACAAAACTATTTTTGAATTTTTCTTTTAAAAGAAACAAACACACAATTAATCAAAAACAATGAACACTACAGGTTTTGAAAGTCTAAAACCTAGAGGGTCAAATAAAATTCTCATAAGTAAAATATATCGTCGTTCCTTGACAATGACGCTAAAAAATTGATATTGCTTTCAGGTGCAACTACACTCCGGGGGATCACTCAAGTGCACATGTCGTACCTGTTATATTTGATTTTTTTTAGTCTAAAATGCCAATCCCACATTGAATGAGGGAATTAGACTTAAGAAAGGTTCTAGCCTATTAGTTTAGCTCTTAGCCTGGAAGTTAGATTGGATTTAAGTCCTACAAACAAATCTTATATTATTTAAGGCAAGTGTAAAGTATAAGTCCTACAAAAATCCTACCTAAATAAGTGTTGGATTAATGAATATCAAGGTTTAAAGATACCCTCCCTTGTAAAAATGTAAGTCAAGTGCAGGAAACCAAAAGTGCATATAATAAATTTGGCTAGTGAAAAATATGAGAAACACTCTTCTTTACTCTCTCCCGAGTGGAAAGAGAAGATTTTTTAAAAGAACTTTAATTCCTTAAATCCCATTGTGAACCTAAAAAGTATTGTTTTTCTAACATTTACATCTCTCTATGAAGCATATCAACACAACAAACCTAGTTGATTCCACCATAGCTCTCCCAAGTAATTATGTCTCACAAAACATTTAAACATTTAAATTAGCCAGAATAAAAAGTAAATGAAAATTTTAACGTTAATTCTCACATTAAGTAATTAAAAGCAGATCTACAACGCTTAACATTCCTAAACATGCTACTTAATCATCACATGGTAAGTTAAGGAGTACCACTCAGAAAGCATGAAAGAATCAACAAGCTAAATCATTGAAATAAGAGAATTTGACTATACAAATATTTACAATAGAAATATAATAAGAAATAAAAAATAAACTTATCATCCTCTGTTTTACAATAACTTGAAGACACTCCACCAATGCTTCTGTTGACTCCTGTCAACTCCTCTTGAACGATCTCCCTATCCTCTATCATAGAAGAAGGAGAAGGAGATTCTACAGCAGGTTACAAACTCACATCAATCTCCATTAACCAATCTTAGACCTACCAACATCAATTTCCAACAACCTTCAAAAACCCTGATACCTCTCTCCCATAGACATAATGTAGGCTCACCATTTCATCATAATAGAACACTCAGGCTTCCGAACTGCTCAAAACTCCTCTAACAGTTGTTGGACCCTAGGCGTCAGTCTCTCAGTTTTCATAAAATGGCATGGAAACCTAGGCATCAGTGTCTCAATTTCATGGTGCCAAGTGGGTGGTACCTAAATGTTGCCTTCTTAGCATTCCATATGAGGGATTGGCACCTAGGCACCCATGGGTTCGACATCTATGCGTTAGTCTTCCATTTTGCTCCTTAATGCACCAAAAATATATACAATTTTAGATCTATATTTTATACTCATTTTTGGTGATATTACACTTTAAAGGATGGTATTTTTCATGTTTTATTGTAGTTTGATGATCTTTAGCACTTGGAGAAAAAAAGATGGAATTTGGAGTTAAAATGGCATTTAGGAGAGAAATACTAAGCGTCGACGGCACCAGCAAAGACACCGACATCGCCAGCATGAAGGAACGAGTCTGGAACAGTGGGGGTGGCAATAATGCTAGACTGTGTGCTAACTGTGCCACTTGACAGAGTGTACAAATTAATTTCAAGCCCCTAGCGTTGACGACGCCATCGTGGGCCCTAACATCGCTAAAGTCGGTG
>NW_018230075.1:639-1730 GCF_001263595.1 Phalaenopsis equestris | reverse complement strand
ATCATTCTGCTATTAAATACTTAATGCAAAAAAAAATGTTAAACCAAGATTAATGAGATGGACACTTCTATTGCAAGAGTTTGATTTTACCGTGATTGATAGAAAGAGAAATGATAATCAAATAGCTGATCATTTATCTAGAATAGAAATAGAAATATTAACTAATTTTGCAAATAAAATTTTAGAAAATTTCTCTGATGAACAATTGTATAATATTGATGAAAATGGATGTACCGTGGTATGTTGATATAGTGAATTATATTATAAGTGATATTTTACTACCCGATATGAAAAATCTACAATTAAAGAAATTTCTACGTAATTCAAAAGACTATTTTTTGGATGACCCATATTTATATAAACAAAGTAAAGATCTAATTGTTAGATGATGTGTGTCTTATGAAGAAACTCAATAGATAATTGAAAGATGTCATGATTCTGAATTTGGAGGACATTTTAGAAAAAATAGAACAGCTTATAAAATTTTGCAAGCTGTATTTTATTGGCCTACTCTTTTAGAGATGTTAATGAATATTTTAAAACATGTGATCGTTGTCAGTGCCTTACTGTCAGATGTTAATGAATATATTAAGAATCAACAATTAAAGAAATCTATATATAATTCAAAATTCCATTTATGGGATGACCCATATTTATATAAACAATGTAAAGATCTAATTATTAGAAGGTATGTGTCTTACGAAGAAACTCAACAAATAATTGAAAGATGTCATGATTCTAGATTTGGAGGACATTTTGGAACAAATAGAACTGCATATAAGATTTTGCAAGCTGGATTTTATTGGCCTACTATTTTTAAATATGCTAATGAATATATTAAAATGCGCGATAAATGTCAACGAGTAGGAAATATTTTTAGAAGAAATGAAATACCTCTAAATTACACATTGAAAGTTGAAATTTTTGATGTGTGGGGATTAGATTTTATGGGACTATTTATGCCTTCATTAAGAAACTTATATATATTACTTGCAATTTATTATATGTCCAAATGGATTGTTGTACCCAGATGTGTGCTCGGAGTGTTTCTAAATTTTTAATTAAAAATATTTTTTACAAGATATGGAATG
>NW_018230075.1:0-310 GCF_001263595.1 Phalaenopsis equestris | reverse complement strand
TATTAAGGAATTTAATTTTAATCTAAAAGATGTTGATGAGAAAAGATTATTGCAACTCAATGAACTTGAGAAAATAAGAAATGAAGCATATGATAATGCAAAAATCTATAAAGAAAAAATGAAAATATGGCATAATCGGAAGATTATTCAGAAGAAATTTGAACTTGGACAAAATGTTCTATTATATAATACATGATTGAGATTATTTCTAGGAAAACTAAAATCCAGATGGTTAGGACCATTTAAAGTTATTAAAGTCGATCATTATGAACTGCTGTTATTAAAGATCCTAACACTGGAAAGGTGTTTA
>NW_018230074.1:0-906 GCF_001263595.1 Phalaenopsis equestris | reverse complement strand
GAATATGGGTTATTGGGTTTATTAGCAAACGTTTCTAATGATCGAGAATCATTGGTTTGTCCTGATAAATTTTCTTCACTTGAGGTATTTGAGAAAAATTCATAACATAATTATCTTATTAGATAACGAAGCAACTTGAGCTACTAAGATGGTAAAAACATCATTATCATGAATACTAGCCACTCTTTTTGAGTTTACCCGTTCTGAGGGCTATTGAAAATTATTAGTAGTCATTTCTTCAATTAAGACATGAGCTTCATCAAATGATTTTGACATTAAAGATCCTCCAACAACAGCATCAATTTTAGATCCAAGGGATCCTATTAACCCATTATAAAATGTTTGAATAATTAACCAGTCAAGTAAATCATGATGTGGACAATTTCTAAGGAGTTCCTTAAATCGTTCCTAAGCCTCATAATTGACTCCCCTTCAAACTGAATAAAAGAAATAATATCGTTTCTAAGCTTAACAATTTTTTAAGGAGGAAAATGTTTAGCTAGGAATTTTTGTGTCATTTCTCCCCAAGTCTTAATACATCAAGGTGCCAATGAGTTTAACCAAATTTTAGTTTTATCCATTAAGGAAAAAGGAAAAAGTCTAAATCTAATCGCATTGTTTGATAAGCCATCGTATTTAGATACGCTATCGTATTTAAATGTAGCACAAAGTTTTAGAAAACTTGCAAGATGTAAATTAGGATCCCCAGTTGGTGTTCCTCTCCCCCAAACTGATTATTTTTCACCATTTGTATTATTACAGGTTTAAGTTCAAATGAGTTAGCCACTACAACATGGATTTGAATACTTAAGTGAATTTCATCTGCCGTAGGAGTCCCTGAAAAACAACTTTAAAAAGTTGAAGAAATGACACACATTTTAAATTATAAATGAACTAATAAGGTTT
>NW_018230073.1:7749-8735 GCF_001263595.1 Phalaenopsis equestris | reverse complement strand
AGTCCAACTCAAATGTCCACCAAGTTGATCTCAATAAACCCCAATTCTAATCCCAAACTCCCAATCCTAAACTCAAATTCACTATTGATATTACCAAACTAAACCAAATAAAAGCTCAATTGGTGCATGATTTGAGCCCAATTTTGATTTGGGGCAAAACCCCAATTTTGACAATATGACCTAATCTCACCAAATTGAACCCATAGCCTAGTCAATTGGCCTCAATTGATGTTAAAAACTCTTTATAACATTCATATACATCAAAATCAACAACCAAATTACCTTGGTGAAGCCTCAAATCCATTAAATTTTGGCCTAAATCAAAATTTCCCAAATTTAGCCCCAAATTGGCTAAGTCCCCAAATTTCACCCAATTGATTGCCTTAACCTCCAAGTTGGCATCCAATTCATGTTGAAAACACTTCATGAGGTTCCTATTGACCATTTATAACAATCAATTTGGACTTAGCCCAAGGCTAACCCAAGCTAGACCAAAGCCTAGCCCAACATGACAAAATTGATTAAAGTTCAAAATTCCTTCAAATTGACCCCCCAATTGGACTCACAACCACTTCCATCCTTCACCAAAGTTGTTCCTTATGATCATCTACACAAAATGCAACAATCAATTGGGCCAATTGACATGGCTAACCTAACTCAAACCCAAGTTTTGGTCATTTGCACCCACTTGGACCCTTGCACTAAATGTGACGTAACCACCCTAAGGCCACCAAATTAACTCCACCACAACCATTAGTTGGACTTAGTGACCAGTCCAAACACCATGAAATCACCTAAATCAAGACATGTACAAAAGGTCCCTCAAATTAAGGGATCTTATTTCCAAAAATGAGCATTCTTAAGATATCCTTGCCAAATCAAAACACATTTGCATTAAATTATTGTGATGGATTCCTCTGGATGCTTTGAGCACCTAGCCACCTCCCCCTAGCTGGCCAGCCAGTCTAGTGGGCGCAACATGCGGC
>NW_018230073.1:4241-7670 GCF_001263595.1 Phalaenopsis equestris | reverse complement strand
AATGCACCCAAGCTTATGCCCTGAGAGCCACCCCATGGCCATTTTTATAAGAACTCACCTCCCACGGCCATGGGAGGTGTGCTGAAATTTGTTTAAAGAGGTATTTCCAAACTTTCAAACCTCTGCCCAAAACCAGGACAGAACTCATTACACTTCCACAGTCCATCAAAATTCAATTACTTGTGCTCACAGCTTCACAGCCAAGAAAGAAGCCAAAGCCCCATAAAATCCCTCTTCCACAGAGCCTCTACCATAACTCTAGACCAACACCCAAATACGATCGTGATAAAAATCATATCTAGGCCTCACACCAAGACTAGAGGCTTAATCCCTAGCCTCCTTGGACCCCAAAGAATGTGGAAAGACCGTCTGATTGAAGCTTCACTTCTTAGAGCAAAGGTATAAAACTTCTCCCCCTCCCAAGCCTATTTTGATTCTCCATTTGATTAGGCTTAATTTAATTGCATGATTACCGTATGGATGTGTTTGTCTCACTTAGACGAGTCCACAGAATCAAACTCAAAGTAATTTGGTTGGTCTAAGCTGAGATCTTGGGGTTTCAGTGTGGACGGTCACAGGATTGCTCTATCGGGGACAATGATGAGGAGTCGTTTGATCAAGCATGTATTGAATGGACGGGGGAGATCGAGCGGGACAACGCTTTAAAACATAATCTGCGGGCCGAGTAAGTGCTGAACGGGGAGCCGTTTGATCGAGCGTGTATCAAATGGATGGGGGAGATCGAGCCGGACAGCGCCTCAAAACATAAACAGCAGGCCGAGTCACCAAGCTACGTGGACAGCGGCGCCCAACCAGAGCGCGCCACGCATGCCTTCGGAGCTGCCTAGGAACTAGTTAGCATGTGCTGTTTAAAAAGATAAATAGGGTTTTTTCCTATTTATTTAAATACCCTTACTTAGAAAATACATAATTTTGTGTAGGAAAATCACAAAAATAAAATAAAAATACCCTCTTACTCAGTGAACAGAGGAGAATAATGTGGAATAATTTTCAAGTCCATTTGGTGCATATTTTATTTTTAATTAATTAAATACTATTTAGAATCATTTGATTCTTCATGCATATTGACACATCACCTTGGCTTAAAATTTTGACATGTTGTAGCCTCTGTAAGGGGAAATATTCCCTGATTTTTCCAATGTCAGAGGGGGTTTCTATATAGAGATCCATATTTTTTAATAATTTTTGCACATTATTTCCTTAAAATAGTCATGAAAATTTGCATGTTAATTAGAAAATTCCAAGAAAAATTTGAAAGGTCCACCATGACTAGAGAAACTTTTGGAAATAATTTCATGGGTCAAGTCATTTAAAATGTCCTTAAATTTTACAAACATTAAATTGTTAAGATAGAGATAATTAATATTGGAAATTTTAAACATTTAAATGACTTGATTTTTGCTCTCCAGTGTGATCTATGATCCATAGAACTTATCATAAAAGTTTCAAAATATTTGAGTTCATTTAATAACCATTTTATAACTTAAATTGATTTTTAAAGATAAATACCACTCTTAACACTTAAATGATTTTTTAAAAATCAAAATATAACTCAAAAAATTAAGAAACCTAGTTTTTTGAGTTCTTTATTATCAGGGATATTTTATAAAAATATAATAATATTTAAAATAAAAACTTAATTTTTGGCCTATTTTAGGTATTTAAATAAAAAAAATTCATAAAAATCATAAAAATAAAAAATAATAAAACTCATGGAAATGTTCTAAATTGTTTCCTAATTACTTAGAAACAATTAGAATATTTTTCCTGATTTTCTAAATAAGGATATTGAATTTTAAAGCTTTAAAATAACTTTTAAAAGACTAAAAATAAGTTTTTTTCGCTAAAAAAATTTCAAAGTTTACACTAAAATAATTCCAATAAATCAAATAAAAATATAAAAAATATAAAATTTGCTCCTTTGAGTTCTCAGACCTTAGGGAGATTTTTCAAAAATATAAAACTTAATTTTCACCACTTAAAATATTTTATTTTTAAAATATTTTATTTTTGTAAAATATTTTATTTTTGTTAAATAGCCCAGAATTTAAAATAATTCTAATAAATCACAGAAAATTCAAAAAATTATGAAATTTGATCCAAAGGCTTCTCTGGTTTAGGTCTACCTCCAGTTAAAATTTCAAGGGTATATAATTTACCTTGGTCAAGTTAGGAGTTTTCAATGGAAAATCCTATTTTTGCATGAAAATAATTATATAAATTAAATTAAATTAAAATTTGAAAAATCACATTTTCTCCTCTGATGTCTCAATTAAACCATGAATGAGCTAGGATAAAAATTTCAAAGTCATTTGAATTGAATTTGACAAATTATGAGGTGTTATGGCCTTATGGGCAAATGTGTAATTTTGGAAATCTTGCCTTAATTAACATTTAGGCTTAATTCAAGGAGGGAAAATGGGTAACCTCTGATCTTAATCAATTTAATTCATGTTTGAAACACAAAAGGGTTAATTGTTAGAAACCAATCTCACTTTCTTAATTAAGATCAATAAATTTCTAAATTATTAAAATTTGGAAGTTTATTAAAATTAAATGATCCTGGACTTAGAGGTATGACTTTGGAAGTCAATAACTAATCAATTTAATACCCTATTTTGATTTTCAGATAAAATTCAAATCATGAATCATGACCACTTAAAGCTTAACCCTTTTCAAAACTAATTAAGGCACTCACTTAGGCCTTAAGGGCGTAGTGGTGACTTAGGCTAAATCAGAAATTGACTAAAAAAGGATTAGAAAAATAAACATAATCATATTGAACATCCTTGAAACACCACTAAGCCCAATTAGGATTAAAAATTGGCTAAGTGTTCAAATTACACTAACTTGCCCCTTTAAGGGTCTTCACCCACATAATTCTTAAATTGAATGACAAATGATAATTACCCATTTTCTTAGGGATAATTGAGACATCAATGTTTACTGAGTAATAAGGGTATTTACAGGATGAACAATTAAGCAACCTAATAAGCTTAAATGGACTCGAGACTTTTCACCAGTTGGTTAGAGGGAGGCATGGACCTGCTTCCCCCTCCTAACTTGTTGGATACGCCAGGTACACTTTTACAGTTTTTCAGCGTTGTCCTTCTCGTACTTTCATACTGTACTTTTATACCTGCAAATTTGTATGCTAAACAAAGATGTCACCCTGCATGAAAACTAAAACCATCAGGATAGACACATAACCATAACCAAAACCAAAACCAAAATAACAAATCAACCAAGATAAAATTCACCGCCACAACATTCAAAATATAAAACAACTCAAAATTTAATCACAAACATCACACAAAATGACAACTTCAACTAAATTAAGATGTCTCTATCGGATGATCGGGAATCCCTCGAAGGAGGTAACCTACGGTTGCTAACGAGGCTTCCCAC
>NW_018230073.1:1753-3441 GCF_001263595.1 Phalaenopsis equestris | reverse complement strand
TAGTTCTTCCTCCTTTGGATTCTACAATAAAATATTCTAAATTTGAACCAATCCCCTTTTCACACCTCTACATCCGATTTCATTGAAGAGTCCTACCCTTTGAAATTCCTTGAAGATATTATTTCTTGATTTTTATAGAGAGTTTTCTTAAGTGGCTTTGGTCATTTAAGATGTAATTAACTATAGGGGCTTGCCCTTGTAGGAAGCATGTCCGAACCCAGCTTAATATAAACCCTATTTAATCATTTATCATTAAATAGGGAAACTTGTCGGCAAATACAAAGGTTTCGCAGACCAAACGGACGTCATACTTTCCTTAGTTTATTTTATCGAGCCTCATCCCCAAGTCTTGTGTTTATCCTTCGGGATAGATAAAGGATTTGAGGTACAGTGCTCTTTCATTTTAAACTATGAAAAATATGGGGTCAGTTTTATTTCATACTTCAACGTCCTTCCGAAGCGGGCAACGAGATTTTGATTCCGGCGACCGACAGCTTCTTACGGGCAACCCCACAAACCATCCCCAAAAATAACGCCGAAAACTATACAGAGATCTATAAGCATAATTCTAAATCAAAGCAAATATAAAGTTCAAATCTAAACACACATAAACATAAAGGTAGCATAGTAAATCTACTACTCGTCAGATTTTGTGCTCGTTTCTCCTCTAAGATCACCCATTGATTGCACATGAACGAAGAGGTTGTAGAAGGGTTAGAAAGGAATTTCTTTAGTTGAATGCTCCTCAATTAATTTCATCCTCCTCATCAGTCGTATCAAGCTATCTTCTAAATGTCCAGAATGCGCGAAATGTTCTTTCATCCTCCAATCTAGATGATGGAAGAAATTGTATATATTATTAATTCCATTCATCATGTTTTGTACCTCCTTTTCAAATTTCTTGATTCGACGCAGGATCACTAAAGACTTATCAGGGACTAAGGGTTATACTGGCAGAGAATTCTGAGAAGATTGATCAACTATCATAGCCATGTCATTTTCATCTTCAAATGATGGGAATTTTTCAGACCTTTTCTCAGTTTTCATAGGATACTTGAGACTGGCTGTAAAGTAAGAAAATTGTAGAAGGGTTTCCAAGCTCATAAGTTGATCCGTAAACGATCTGGCCTAAAACTGACTTCACAATTATAGATCCAATATCGATCGGCAGTCCCCTTTGGATGCAGTAATTCAGAATGACACTTTCTTTAGAAACTTTACCAACTTTCATTATCAGTAACAGTTTCGCATAAATGAAGAAGTGCTAGTATTTAGAGACGGGATTCAAAAGTGTTGAAGAAAAACTAACATACCCGTTCTCTCACATTTCCCAATCGTTAGTTTCATCCATCAAATACTGGTAAATTTCATTCATCTTGTTTCTCGTTGGGACAAAATTGGAATAGTGGCAGACAGGAACATTCTCTATCATATATAACTCATTGATTCGTGCAGGAGTGAAAGTAATCCATCTTCCTCGCACAAAAACAACTCCTTGGTTGATTCCATGTAAATTTGCATAAAATTATTTTATCACAGGAACTACCACTGCGGCAGTAGTGTATCACAGTACTTCCCATCTTTACGGCACTATCATTTCTTCAATATCCATCGTGGGATTATTCAATCCGCGATTCACGAATCCTCGTTCCTTGATTAATCTTTTCTTTGTCAGCAACTTATTGAAG
>NW_018230073.1:0-1337 GCF_001263595.1 Phalaenopsis equestris | reverse complement strand
TAAATAAGAGTAGTAGAGCTTAATACTACTATAAACTAGTGATAAATTCAAATAACAACTACTATAATTGTGAATAAAGTAAAGATAAATATGAGTTGCCCCCCATAAAGCGCTTGGTTTAACGTCGTCAGCCTCACCTATTCAGGTGTTATTCAGGTTGACTGATCATTAAAACCTCTCTAAAATTTGGTAGGTTACCCTCATAATATAGTTTTAATCTATGTCCATTTACTTTAAATCTATTTCCCATTTTCTGATCTTCAATTTCAACAGTTTTGTAAGTATAAACTTGAGTCATAGTAAATGGCCCTAACCAAGGAGACTTCAATTTTCCAGAGAATAACTTCAGCCTTGTATGGTACAGCAAAACTTCTTGTCCTGGTTCAAAGTTCTTTTGGTTAATCTTTCGATCATGCCTTAAATTTAGCTTTTCCTTATAAATTCTGCATAAGATTCATTTCTTAATTCTTCCAATTCATTTAATTGTAACAATCTCTTCTTACCAGCATCTTTCAAATTATAATTGAATTCTTAATCGCCCAATATGCTTTATGCTCCAATTCTACTGGTAAGTGACAAGTCTTTCCAAAAAAATAGTCTATAAGGAGTCATTCCAATAGGAGTTTTATAAGCAGTCTTGTAAGCCCATAATGTGGTATCCAATCTAGTGGACGAATCTATTCTACTAGGTTTTACAGTCTTTTCAAGTATTTATTTAATCTCTTTATTAGAAACTTCAGCTAATCTACTGGTTTGAGGGTGATAAGCAGTAGAGATTCTATGAATAATATTAAATTTTTTTGCCAATCTCTGAATATATTTATTCCTAAAATGGGATCCTCCGTCCGTAATAATCATTCTAGGCATTCCGTATCTAATGAAAATATTTTTCATTAAAAATCTTGAAACACTTTTAGCATCACAACGAGGTAAAGCTTGTTCTTCAATCCATTTAAAGACGTAGTCTACTACAATTAATATATATAAGTTCCCAAATGAAGGAATAAATGGTCCTATAAAATCCAATCCCCAAACATCAAAGATCTCAACTTCCAATATGAAAGTTAGAGACATTTCATTTCTTATAGATATATTTCCTACTCGTTGACATCGATCACAAGTTTTTATATATCTATAAACATTGCTAAATATAGTAGGCCTATTAAAATCCAGCTTGTAAAATTTTATAAGCAGTTTTATCGCTCCCAAAATGTCCTCCAAATTCAGAATCATGACATTTCTGAATGATTAGCTCAGTTTCTTCATAAGGTACACATCTTCTCATAATTAGATACTTATTATTTAAGGCTCATCCCAAAAATATGCTTTCGCATCAT
>NW_018230072.1:0-219 GCF_001263595.1 Phalaenopsis equestris | reverse complement strand
GCAGTGTGAGATGCGTAAAAGAAAGTGAGAAATATCCATCACTCTCTCTTTCTGTACCTCACTTTCTGTACCTCACTTTCTGTACCTCCCTTCATCCTCTGTCCCTCACTTTCTGTACCTCATAATCATTCTCTCTGTCTCTCTCCCTCTTTTTCTATTTATATATCCATCACTCTCACTTTCTTCCCTTGCATTCTCAATCTTTCTCTCTTTTTCTCT
>NW_018230071.1:0-2976 GCF_001263595.1 Phalaenopsis equestris | reverse complement strand
TATATATATATATAACGCAAGCGCTAATATAATAAAATAGAAAGGATACAGATAGGTTGTATGAGTGAGCCCAGAAAGGTACCTAACCCACACGGTACAACACACAAAAAAATAAAGATACATGTAATACCAAAAAAACCAAAACCCGCAAAAAGTTAGGGACGACCCAATTTAGTCATGTCTCTGCCTCTAGCTCTAGGAAGAGAGTCAGCTAACAAATTGATAAGTTTCATTTCATTACCCGAAGTAACCAAAGTATCATTCATTAGATTCATGAGCTCAACTTCTTCTTCCTCTTGGATGTGTAAATCTGTCATTCCTCGTCCGAAGACTAGCTCAACTGATCAGTATGTTGGTGAACAGATTGTCGGGCATGTGTAAGTTGATGAATCTCTTGCACCTGACTAACAGTAACGACTTACTCGTTTAGATGAGCGGTAGAACTGCAGTAGAAGGATTGTCAACCGTTGTAACCAGAATAGGTTCTACTATATGTAAAGTATGAATTGTCGTCTCTGCACCGGATACTTCCTGAAGATTAGGAGTTGCAAGACTCTTCTGATTATCGGTCCAAACATTTTCGTTTATATGCAAGGATCCTTCAGTATTGTTTTCAATAATGTTTGAAGATGTAGGTTGCCCAGCAGAGCCATCCGGCAACACATCAATCATAAAAACAGAAACAGTATTGTCAATGGGGTCCCCAGGAGCAATTAAATAAGTCACCAATTCCTGTCTTGTGGTAATTTCCTCCACAGGTGGGGTCGATGTGTCCAAAATAGTGGGATTAGACCCATTCTTATTCACTTGAGCTATTTATTTCAAGTTAGGATGGAGCCTGTGACATTTGTCAAGGGTTTGCCCAAATATCTTGCAGTTGGTACAATAGAAAGGTCTATGTTCTATGAAAATTTGTTTTCAATATCCATTATGTGTTGTGTCCAGCCAAACTTTTATAATATCAGGAAAACTGATATCTCGTTATACAAGTATTCTGACAACAGAAGATCTGGTTAGATTGAAGGTGGATAGATCAAGCTTCATAGGATCCTCAAGTATAGCCCCAATAAAGTAAAGAACCTGATGATTAAAAAAATATAACTTAAGACCAGGTAAATTAAATCATATTGGTACAGTGAGAGGTTCACACACACATATATAAATATATCAATCATAATAGGACCATGAACTTATGAGGATCCTTGGATGTCTCCCTGTTGTGGGGATGAGTTGTATATGTCATCCTTGTGAAACTACCATAATTTGAATGCAGCTCCAAGCCCTTGGCTGATCACTCTTGTCCATGATTTTTCGCTTGAATTTTCTGGATGCCAACATGCATCTTTTCAAGAAATGATCCTTTATGGTGGTTGAGGAATTCACAATAAACCCTTATAAACATGTCTTTACATACACTTGTACAATGATACAAGCAATGCAAATAAAATAGAGCACAAATTGGCTGTTTATTACAACAATTAAAAGAAAACATATAAAATAAATAGTTATCAATCTCCTTGACCATTGATCATTTCATAGATCTCATGGTCTATGTTGCATTGCACTCTACACAGTTATCCTAAGCTTTCTTTAGCATTAGGCTCAAATTTTCCTTTATTATATCCAACTATTTCTAAAACGACCAAGAACATGATAAAATTACTTCTGCAAGCTCATTATAGCTGGTATGGATACTGCATGGTGCATGATACAAATCTTAATCATCCATAGAATTTTACTTCTTGGATAGATGTTCCATAGCTGAAATCAAGATATCAGGTAAGAGGTGTAGGATCCAAAATAATTTTTTCGCAAATACTACATTGATGACGCACTGCCCTGCCTCCTGGATTGGATGGATTGCTTTCTTTCCCTTTTGCTAGCCACCTTCCGAATTGGGACTTCTTTCCTTCCTCGCTTCACCGCCTTCCTCTTTCGTGTGAACCGCCCTTTCAATTTGGACGCTACCCTCCCTGTTTTTTCTTTTTTTCTTTCGTTCATTCCCACCTCTTTGCTTGATATAAGGACGATTGAGATCAAAGCAAGACAACCCTCTTTCTTTGCAAACACTGAAGGTCTCTCTTCTCTCAAAACCTTCATGATTAGAGCTAGCCGTGAAGAAAACGACATGATCATGGCTTATATAAGCCAATGAAACTCCTATATTTCTCCTACTTCTAGCAACTTTGCAGCCCTGTGCTCCTTACCACCATCGTAGTCGAGAAAGGTGACCATGCTCCTTGATTTATCTATTTTTTCGATAATATTGTCATCAAATTTAAAATCAATTAAATTTATTATGTTACACGGAAATTTCATTAGATTATAATAATGTTAGTTTCAAATTAATATCTACACCTAACCTAATAAATAAATCGTCATGGAACACAAACCTCCTTATTGTACTCATTGTAAGATATTTGGGCATACCCTTGATAAATGTCACAAGCTTCATCCTAAGTTGAAATTTATAATTCAAGTGAATAAGGAGGGGTCTAACCCCACTGCTCTGGACATAACTGCTCCACCTGGAGAGGAAACTACCACAAGACAGAATTTGGTGACCTATTTAATTGCTCCTGTGAACCCTCTTTTGACAATAATGTTACTGTTTTTGCAATTGATGTGATGTTGGATGGTTCTGTTGGGCAACCTACACCTTCAAACCCTATTGAAAACAATACTGAATGATCTTTATCTACAAAGGATAATATTCGGACTGATAATCATAAGAACCTTGCAGCTCTCCATCTTCACGAAGTATCCGGTGTAGAGGTGACAACTCATACTTCACATATACTAGAACCTATTGTGGGTACAACGGTTGACAATCCTTTTGCTACAGCTCTACCACCTCAACCGAATGATCAATCTTCGGATGAGGATGACAGGTTTACACTTTCAGGAGAAACAGAAGAATGGAGATCTACTTGAGCTCAAAAATCTAATGGATAATACTTTCGTTACTTTGAGTAA
>NW_018230070.1:0-1087 GCF_001263595.1 Phalaenopsis equestris | reverse complement strand
AAAAATCACATTTTTCCTCTGATGTCTTAATTGATTCATGAAAGAGGTAGGATAAAAATTCAAAAGTCATTTGGATTAAATTTGATAAATTATGAAGTGATAGAGCCTTAAGGGAAAATGTGTAATTTTGAAAAATTAGCCTTACTTAACATTTAGACTTAATATAAATGGGTAACCTCTAATCTTAATCAATTTATTTGATGTTTGAAACACAAGAGGTTAATTGGTAGAAAAAAAATTTACTTTCCACATTAAAAAGATAAGTTAATAAATTTCTAAATTATTAAAATTTGGAAGTTTATTAAAATAAAATGAATCTAGGACTTAGGGGTATTACTTTTTAAGTTAATAATTAATCAATTAAATACCCCTATTTTGGTGTTCAAATAAAACCCAAATCATGAATCATGATCACCTTTTCAAAGCTAATTAAGACACTCACCTAGGTCTTAAGGGCTTAGTAGTCACTTAGGCTAAATCAAATTTCATTTAAATAAGGATTAGAAAAGTAAAACATCATTAGAGATTAAAACGTTCTTCAAACACTACAAGCCCAATTAGAGTCAAAATTTGGCTAAGTGTTCCAACAACACTAACTTGCCTCTTTAAGGGTCTACACCCACAAAATTCTTAAATTGTGTCACAAGTGATAATTACCCCATCCTTAAGGAGAATTGAGACATCAGTGCTCACTGAGCATTAAGGGTATTTACAGGATGAATTATTAAGCAACATAATAAGTTTAAAAGAACTCCAATTTTTCACCAGGCAGCCAGGAAGCAGCATGGACTTGATTCTTTCTCTAGATTTGTTGGATACCTCAGAGATCTACTAAACTTAATATATTTCGCTTGATAAAATCATCCTTAATTGATCAAATAGGGACCCACCAAGATATAACATAGGGTTAGGAAAACTATCAAAATTTTACTTCCCTGTTTCACATGAATTGCCTTAACATGCCTTTTAAGTCTTAGGTGGTGGAACGAGAAGACTCGTCAGGTACGCTTTTACAGTTTTCAATGTTGTCTTTCTGGTATTTTCATACTGTGTTTTTATACCTACAAATTTGCATGCTAAACAACAA
>NW_018230069.1:0-1057 GCF_001263595.1 Phalaenopsis equestris | reverse complement strand
AGTACTTTCTTTTGCGAAGTTGCTGCAATGACCTATCCAACGCTAACATTCACCTGCAACTTGCCAATAAGCCGCGAGGCCCACAACGTTGCTACAACCATCAAGTTTAGAACAGGATTTGAAGATCTCGAGGTCACCCTCGAGAAGGCTCCTTTTCTTGTTGTGAAAATTGCTGCTCCAGAAGTACAAGAGCTTGTTGTTGAATTCAACTTGAACTCCCTTGATGATTTTTCTGCTCACAAGAAAATCAAGACCTCTGCTACTGTCACCATAACGCCAACAAAGACAGTTGTCCCCGCTATTAAGGGAAAAGAAATTGTGATAATAAAAAATCTGATTGCAGGGTTAGCTGCCTTACCTTCAACTTTCAAAATCGGATCAAGTTCGAAGACTATACCGTTGACCCGGTCTCATAAAAGAAACTGCAACAGGAAAGCCCGAAAAGCAACTAAAATTTAGATCCCTGAGAAAATACCTACTGAAGAGGAACCTCATCAGAAGGAAGAAGAATTACCAGAAATCTATCCAATGCTAAGAGGAGGCAAATTCTACCCTCTTATGAATGCCGATGGACACGAAAATGTCCAAAAGATTGCTGCTACTCTGCCAATCTCTCGGGAACAGAGTAGGGGAAGGAAGAAATTCCATCCCATCTCTCAAGTCAATACAATTTTTTCAACAATTGGCTGTCAAAGAAGGTTGTTCAGTCCATGAGTTACCTAGACGAATGGGACACACAATATCCCCTCGAATGAAAGAAGATATTCTGAGGGATATTAAATCCAAACAAAATACATTTGCTCATATTTTTGTTTGGTCCCGTTTGGGAAATAGATTTGATACTATAGGACATCGACCCATAAAATCAAGATTGGGTCTAAGAATTTTGCAAAAATATTTATCTAACACTGTATATGGTATACACAAAGAGGAGCACACTACACAAAGAGGAGCATACTCCTTCTCAACATGATAATTCTGCTAGGACACCTTGTCCTGAACCATCATTGTTAAAGAAAAAAATGTGGATACCCAAGATTGTATCACCGATACAGTC
>NW_018230068.1:724-1073 GCF_001263595.1 Phalaenopsis equestris | reverse complement strand
CAGAGGAGCTCTTGAATTTGATTTGGATGAGCTGGACTCTAGGTTTTTTTGATTTGGGTGAGGCGCCATGGGAGTGGCTCTCAATTTTGGGCTTTTCTAGCCACTAGGCTCACCGACCGGCCAGGGGGAGGTGGCTAGGAGCTCAAGGAACCCAGAGGAATCCATCACAACAATTTAATGCAAATGTGCTTGGATTTGGCAAAGATATCTTAAGCATGTGCATTTTTGGATATAAAATCCCTTAATTTGGGGAACCTTTGTTCCATGGTTTGACTTAGGTGGTTTCATGGTGTTTGTATTGGTCACTAAGTCCAACTAATGGCGGGGGGGGGGGTAATTTAGTGGGTTT
>NW_018230068.1:0-208 GCF_001263595.1 Phalaenopsis equestris | reverse complement strand
ATGGGTTCAATTTACTAGGCTATGGGTTCAATTTGGTGAGATTAGGTAATATGGTCAAAATTGGGGTTTTGACCCAAATCAAAATTGGGCTCAAATAATGGACTAATTGAGCTTAGATTTAGTTTAATTTGGTCATACTGAAGGTGAATTTGAGTTTAGGATTGGAATTGGGTTCGATTGAGATCAAATTGATGGACATTTGAGTTGG
>NW_018230067.1:4338-5081 GCF_001263595.1 Phalaenopsis equestris | reverse complement strand
AGAGATAATAAGATGATAGATTTAGAGAGAGGTGGCTAGAGAGGAAAGAATGTCAGAGAAGAAAGAAATTGAAAAGAGCGTGTGAGATTGAAAGACAGAAATAATGAGATTGTTTGAGGAGAAGATAGAGATGACAGACAATAGAAAAAAGAGAGGGAGCGAGGGAGAGCAACAAAAAGAGTGGGCAGATAAAGAACTATCAATAGAGGAAGGGAGAGAGCAAGGACAAAGTGAGCAATAGATTGAGGGTGAGAGAGGTGTAAGAGAGGTAGAGAGATAAGGAGAGAGACGGTGTAAGAGAGGTAGGTGGGTGAGTGAGAGGTGGAGAAGGAAAGCAAAAGGGATAAATGAGAGATAGATAAGAGAGGAGTGAGGGATAGAAAGGATAGAGATACGAATGAGGGAGGGAGAGCGGGACAAATAAGTAGAGATTGATAAAGGAGATAATAGCTAGAGAGGGAGTTGGGAGATAGAGATAGAGAAAGTACAGAGAAAAGAGAAAGAGAGATTATGAGAGCAAAAAGATGGAGAAAGGGAGAGAAAGGGAGAGAAAGTGAGAGATGGAGGTGAGATAGAGAGAGAAAGAAAAATTGATAAAGAAGAGAGTAAAGAATGCGAGAGCAAGAAGTAGATAGTGAGAGAGCGCATGGGAGATAGAGAGAGGAAGGGAGAGAGGGGAAGTGAGAGAGAAGAGAGGTAAAGAGAGGAAGAGAGAGAGAGTAAACATAAAGAAGAGAGAGAGA
>NW_018230067.1:0-258 GCF_001263595.1 Phalaenopsis equestris | reverse complement strand
CTATCTCCTTCTCTCTCTCCCTCTCACTTATCCAATCTCAAGAGCTCTCTATCAATTATCCCATTGCTCACTCTTTCTCACCTGGTCTCTCTCACTCGCTCTCACTCTCACTCTCTCTCATCTCACGCAACCCCTCTTTAATCACTCTTTACCTATCTCTCTCCCCCTAGTTTTATTCTTATTCTATATTCCTCTCCATACTTAGCTTATTCTCTCTCCACCGTCACTCTCTTCCCATCTCTCCCTTACCTTTCTCTA
>NW_018230066.1:0-328 GCF_001263595.1 Phalaenopsis equestris | reverse complement strand
GAGAGTTCCCATAAGACTGCTTGACCTTAGGGTTAACCCTGGGTGCTTTTCTGGAGCTAAGGCATCACTACACTCACCTCACTCACAATCACTCAATACCCTAAACCCAAAATTCCTTGACTTTGATCCCCTTGATCCTTTGAGAGACTCATGTAGATAGTCCCCTAAACCCACTGGCCCTAAGCTAGGGTTTAACTAAGACCAGTAAATAGAGGACCCAAATGGGGTTCCCATTGGTCCATAGCTTATTTATGTTCGTTAGCTCCCCAATTCATCTAAAAAATACTCAACTTGGCCTTTTGCCCTTAAACTCCCCCAAATTACCTAA
>NW_018230065.1:1246-2221 GCF_001263595.1 Phalaenopsis equestris | reverse complement strand
TGGAGATTCCCCTACCAGTTGGCTTAGTGCTCGTTATTAAAGGAAATAGTGTAGATTTTGCCAAACATTGCATTCCAAGGGTACGACACCGTAGGGTGTCCGTGACCTTCCGTAGGATGGACGAAAACAAAATACCATATGGATTTCAGTGAGACCCGGAATGGGAAGAGCTACTACCGTACGAGCTATGAGAGGGTTGTACCTCTAAGTACATACGAAGGGAACTCTTATCCTGGAGCATGGCTTAGAAGGTATGCTCGATCAGGAGCTCTTATTACCTGATACAGATGGTCAGAGGGTTCACTTTCTTTTTTTATAGCAACATGATATGTATCTGATATATTCAGCCTACAATGTGTTCATCGCATGAGATGATCTAGATGTACTTCAACATGGACTATATATTGTACCTTATTAGGTGTTAGCCTATGTTTGATCTGTGACATCTTTATTGGAGCACATTAATGGAAATTTCTCTCAAAAATGTGTCTTTTTGCCAGTTGCCTTTTTGTGCGATGGATTGAAGCCACTAACCACGCGTTGGTTCAAAATTTCAATGAACAAAGAACGAAACAACAAATGTTTAACAACAAATAAAATTTAAATAATCACAAATGAATAAACAACAAAGCAAATTTCTTTTGAAAATGAACCAACTAAAATTAAAACTTTAAAGACATTTTTTTGAAAAATTAAATGTGATAAAAAATAACAAGAAAAGAAAATGAATCTGTTGAGTGGATTCTCTCGTTTTTGGA
This sequence comes from Phalaenopsis equestris, assembly GCF_001263595.1. NCBI lineage: Eukaryota > Viridiplantae > Streptophyta > Magnoliopsida > Asparagales > Orchidaceae > Phalaenopsis > Phalaenopsis equestris. The sequence goes on along the minus strand of NW_018230065.1, from coordinate 1,463 downwards.
GTTTCTTACTCTTTGTGCGCGCAACACAACCATTTTTATCTGCATTAATTCTCTTCACATCCCTGAAGAATTTCACATTTTGCACAAAACCCCACAAAACTCTACAAATCTTCTTCAACAAAATCAACATTTTCAAATGACACATTTCTGCAAATTCAACATCACAAACTCTCTACATTGTTTTCATATGACTCTCGGAGTCAGTACCCAAATTTTG
>NW_018230065.1:0-376 GCF_001263595.1 Phalaenopsis equestris | reverse complement strand
GTCCTTGTGTTTTCCTTCCTAACGTGATGCACACATACTTTCTTGTTACCTATTGAGTTGGATATGAGTCGTAGTGCTTTCCTTCTCAATGTAACACATATATTCCCTTATCACCGTTTGGGTTGGATGTGAGTCTTAGTGCTTTCCTTCCTAACGTGACACACACATATTTTCTAGTTACCTCTTGAGTTGGATGTGAGTTCTGGTGCTTTTCTCATATATTCTCTTGTCACCGCTTCTTGTCACCGCTTGGGTTGGATATGCGTCCTTGTAATTTCCTTCCTAAGGTTATGTACAAATTTTCTTTTTACCTCTTGAGTTGGATATGAGTCCCGGTGCTCCCTCAATGTAGCAAACATTTTCTTCATCATCGCTT
>NW_018230064.1:0-374 GCF_001263595.1 Phalaenopsis equestris | reverse complement strand
GAGATACAGAACCTGAATGAGGTTTGCAAATTTTCCCTCATTGGTAAGTCCCAGATGGGACACCCAAAAATGGAAGCCATTAGAAAATTCTTTGATGGCATTAAACTCAAAGGTGCTTGGAGGGTGGGTCTCATTGATGGCAGGCACATCCTTATTAAACTGTCAAGAGAAGATGATTATGCTAGAGTTTTCTCCAAACAGATTTTACAGATTGATGGTATTACTATGAAGATCTTGAAATGGTCTACTGAGTTTGACCCGAGCAAGGAGCTGCCTGTAGTTCCTATTTGGTTCAAACTCTCTGGGTTAAAGCTTCACTTCATTAATCATAAAGTTCTATTTAATATTGATCAAGCTCTGGGGAAACCTTTGAA
>NW_018230063.1:0-2731 GCF_001263595.1 Phalaenopsis equestris | reverse complement strand
AATTGAAGCCAAATAATAGGACAGCTTGGGAAGTCGCCAAAGTTCTCCTTTGGATCTCAAATTAGGAATCACTTTTATGGAAATTAAGCATTTAATCTCTTACATTGCATTTTATATTTATAAAGAAAGTCGGGATCACTATACATCACATGTTATAATCTCTTATTAAGTCAAATAAACATTTATACTCATAATTAAACACTACTTTAACACCAAACTTTCACAAACAACACAAAACTCACTTATATATAAAAAATCTATGCTACTACAAACTAACAATTTTCAAGTCAACAAACATCCAATTCAGTGTCTAAAGCAAACCAAACATCCTAACACTGAAATCTAAAAAATCAAAATGTCAAACACAAGCATAAATAGAGTGCAAAATTGAAAGTAAATGGAATCCAACGCAACAAAATAATAAAGAAAAGCAATATTAGTTGAAACATTCTGTGCATAAAGTAAGTTCAAACATCTTCTTCGCTCTCATTCTCCTAGATATCTCCCACAGATTGATAATGCACGTACAAGTTGTAGAAGGGTCGATAAGGAAATTCATCAGTTGAATCTTCCACAATCCAAGCATGTTTCTTAAACATAAGTACCAAACCATCTTCAATACATCCAGTATGCTCAAAATGTTCCTTCAGCCTCCATTCCAAATGATCCGACATTTCATAAACATTCTCAATTGCAAGCATTAGGTTTTGTACCTCTTTTTATATCTTCTTGATCATTTTCAAAAGTATGTTTGAACTAAAGTAAGGTTGAATAGGTGATGAACTTCTGGATGCTTGATCCCTCAGTACATTCATGTCAATCTCATCTCTCATTCCAATACAGTTGCAATAGACTTCTAGGTCCATCAGCTTCCAACGAAGAAACACTTTCTCCCAACTCTCATAAGGTATTTGCAATTATCTGCATAACACAAAAATTGTGGATGGATGTCCCAGTCTAATTGCATATCCATTGACAATCAAACCCAAAATCGATTTTATAATTATTGTACCAATATCAACAAGTTTTCTAGTTTTAATATAGTAATTTTGAATAGTACTCTACTTAGCTACCTTACTGATTTTCATAGTAGGGAGTGATTTTGATGCAATAAAGAAATGCTACACCTTAGATGCAGGATTCAACAATGATGAAGAAAAACTTACATTTCCATCATCTCCGGCCTCCCAATTTGCATCATCATCCATAAGGTATTGATAGATTTCATTCTAATTATCTCTTGTAGGGGTAAAATTTGCATAGTAGCATTTGAAGGAGTGAACTGCATAAACCTGCCTCATACATAAACTGTTCCTTGGTTGATCCCATGAAGATTTTCATAAAAACTCTTTCATCATAGGTACGACTACAGCGGCACTAGTGTAACAAAGCACTTCCCAACACCTCTACACAATAATCTCTTCCACTAGAGTATTCGGTGTGTTGAATCCTCAATTCACAAATCCCCTTTCCTTAATTAGCCTCTTCTTCACAATAACTTGATTGTAACTTGTGCGGATCAAAACTAATGAACTTTCTCCAATTAAAAAAACCAAATCTCGTTGAATTTTTAGAGTGGGAAGCCATAAGAATTGAAAACTAGTGACTCTTCTCTCATTTTCCCCCTAAAATAGACTTTAAAATTAGTTTTTGGGAGTTCTATCAAGAAGAACCCTCCAAAAACTACCTAAACCACGTTTTGAAACATTTTAAGTCATTTTCGTCACTATGGAACTTCAGGCGCCAACTCTTAGGAATGTGGCGCTTCATGCGCCAATCTAGCTCATCAGACGCCAGTTCTAAAAAATTTGTCATTTCAATTTCGATCCAATGAATTTTCAATTCTTTTATAAAATTAAGTAAATAAATATTTCTCTAAATATTTTCTTAATGTCAAATTTCTCAAATACGTGGAATCTATAAAAGTAAAAATATAAATATATGATAAATATTTTGAACAAAAACATAAAAACAAAATAAACAACGATAAATATGGGTTGCCTCTCACAAAGCATGATACACTAAAAATATATGCTTTTTTAGACCCATATTTTATACTCATTTTTGGTGATATTGCACTTTAATGGAAGATATTTGTATGTTTTATTGCAGGTTGTTGATTTTTAGGATTTGAAGCAAAAAGGAAGGAAAAAGAATAGAATTTGTAGTCAAAATGACGTTTTTTAGAAATACTGAGCGCTGATTATGCCAGAAGCAGCGTCAACGACGCAGACTTACAGAACGGCTGATGGATTTTACTCAGCACTGACGGCGCTAGAAGCAGCACCGACGGCTCCATTCGATAGAGAGCATAGAATTAAATTTAGGACCACTGGCGTCGACGACGCCAATGTCAGTTAAGACCCTATTTCTAGAAGATTCAACAAATTTGGACGCTTTTTGAAGGGTTTTTAGATGCACTTATTGGAGAACCAACTCTATGCTGTATTTGAGGATAAAATTTATTAGAAAAGGCGCTCCTCTTCATTCCTCCTTTCTCACTTTCGCCACACCTCACCTCCATACACTTTTTCCATCTTCACTCCACCACCATTCAGGACTCTATTAGTGATTATTCCTTAATAGTTTAGAGTTTTTATGGTGAGATTAAGGCCCTGTTTGGCACAGCTTATACATGTGCGGTGGCGTTTTCAGAATGCCGCCCATGCGTTTGTTTCGTGCGTTCGTTCGGCGGTGTTCTGAACGCAGCGTCCCGCGGATCCCTTTTTCT
>NW_018230062.1:0-835 GCF_001263595.1 Phalaenopsis equestris | reverse complement strand
GACCCATGAGTAGGATAATAACAAATTTCCAAAGTTATTTGAATTAGATTGAAGTAATTATGAAGTAAGAACCTAGGGGTAAAATGGTAATTAAGGAATTTTGAACCATAAATAAGATTCAGGTCAAGTCAAAGAGTTAATAAGTAAAATTAATGATAATTAAATCTCTTAAATGATTGAAACACAAATGGTTAAAGTGTATTCATGTCATTTGCTATAAAAAAGGGTAAAAGTGTAACTTTCTAAATTGTTTAGAAGTAGATGTCAATCAAATTTGGTAGATCCTAAGGTAAGGGGCTTGAGTTAGAAAGACAATAACTCATTAATTTGAAGTCTCAAACCAATGGTTTAATGATAACTTAGATCTGTCAATGAGAATTGAACACACTTCACTCCACTTTTCTCAAAATAACAAATTTATCCTTAAGAGATCTAAGAGCTTTGTAGTGAGCTAGACTTTATCTAAATCATTTAAAAAGATTAGAAAAGAAAGAATATAACTTATCATGAACACTACAAGCTCAAGTATTCATGGGTTAATTGAAACGCCAAAGTTCAATGAATACAAATTAAAATATCATAACTAAAATTCAACTTGACCGAGGTTAATCAATTTAACAAGGTGATAAGATCGAATGAACTAGAAATAATTTAAAGAACTTCAAAGTTGCTTAGGGTTATGCCCTGAACGCCTTTGGAAGAGTTTGGATATTTCAGAGGACATCTGAACTTATTATACTTTGTTGAAGAAAATCATTCTCAAAACTTATAGAAACCCACCAAGATATGATTCAGGACCCGTTAATTCACAAATTCCAATAAAATTCCCTACATT
>NW_018230061.1:0-5164 GCF_001263595.1 Phalaenopsis equestris | reverse complement strand
ATATATATATATATATATATATATATATTAGCTTTTTTTTCTATTTAAAAATAATTTTATACTTTTATATTTTAATAAATAACCATTGTTATTAGTTGTCACTCCTAGAGGTGTAAGTGACTCAAGCCGACTTGTGAGCCGGCTTGAGTTCTGCTCGATAAGTGGCTTGTGAAACGAGCTCGATGAGCTAACAAACCAATCTCAAACTAGCCCTGACTTGACCCGTTAATTTGTGAGCGGGCTCACTTTAGGAAAATAATAGTATAAAATACTCAAAAATATATTTAATTTGAAAAATATATCTTTAAAATGATATTAAAAAATAATATTCATATTTTATATTAAATCATTTATTATTATTTTTTTTCTTAATTGTTCATTTTATTTATCATTTTTATTATAATTCTGTATTAAATTAATATTTTTTTCTTTTATAATACTTGTGTTTTAAATTTATAGACTTAAGCTCGAATTTGAACCCATAAGACTAATCAAGCTCAAGATGAAGGCTTGAGCTCGACTTAAGTAGTTTGCGGCTTAGTCACCGCCATCTTAGTTTTCGCTACAGTCAGACTTCGCTATCAACAGTTACCCCATACCCAGTCACCGCAGCCTCTGTCTTGGCTCGTCGCTGTCAACAGTACTTAGCAACGGCCATAAGTGATAATTTGCCTTTTATATTTATAATAATTTTTTATCATAATCATATCAAAATTTAGGCATAAAAATTGTTTAATTTATTTTAAAGAAATTAATACCAATAAATTTTCAAATGATGATATGAATTCTAGTAATATATAAATACATATTAAATTTTATACATTAAATATATAAAATATAAATTAATGTATAGCTATTTATAAATCTCAAAATAATATTAAAATAATGGAATAATTACATACAAACCACCTAAAAAATGGATATTTATAAATCACCCACTATTTTTTATATTTCAGTAAGAATTTAAAATGTGGATTAAAGAGAGTGCGAGATTTGTAAATAAAAAATTTCAGGTGGTGTGAATGTAATTTGCCCCAAACTTCTTTATAATTTATTTTGATTTTATTTTTAAAAAAAAATATAAAATAATGCACATCCTTATCCCACAATTTTAATGCATTTATAAAATATGCCATTTATATTTATATTAGTTTATTATACTGATATTTATTTATTTATTTAAAATTAATATTATATATATAATATATTGATGTTTACATATTAACTATATAAAATATAAAAATTATGTGACGCAAATATCAAAATAATATTTATTTTGTGTTAGATTCCTTTTAGAATTAAATGTTCAAAACTTGTGGCCACCATTTCTAGCTTACTGTCGATGGGCCACCTTCTGCAATACGATTTTGGTCGTTTGCGGGCTGTCGTTAGAGTGGGGCCCACCTAGAGTTTATCTCCTAAGAGCGCAATAATTGACCAGCTGGTCAAAGTTTCAATATAATTCAGATGGGCCCACTCCAACTCAATTTTTAAAACAGGTCTGTGTGTAAATAGAAAAATTAATGATTTTTTTTTTTGAAAATATTGTTGATATTTATGATAATATTGATGCTATCATGATAATAATGCTACAATATCATCAACATTATCATCAATATCATTAGTTATATCTAAGTTAAAGGGATGCAATATTTTCGAGTGAAAATGAGGCCGAGCCGAGCTCAGCTGGTTAATGAGCTCACAGGCTAAGATTATTGAATTAGTTCTAGCTCGTCTCTTCCTGACTTGACTCATTGGCTTGCAGGTCAGCTCGATTAGCCAACAACTAATCATTTAGATCCATTTTCGGGCGACCTGTCACTACCTCCTCCTCCTCCTCTCCATCGAGTTCCCATAAAATTTGAGTTCGTGAACTAACTCGCGAGTCGGCTGCTTCCAAGCTTGAGCTCACAGTTTGCCCGACAACCCGTGCTCGAGCTTGGCATGACTCAAGCTCAACTCAGCTCATTTGCACCCATAGTCGTTCCTAATCATGGTGTGATTGTAACAATATGTCAATAAGAGAATGTGATTTCCTTAATTGATTGGGCACATGATATTCTGAAAATATTGGATATTTACTCACATAGCACACAATTATGTATTTATAGTTCTCACAATTATGAAATTATGAACTATTTACATACATATCCCTCAAATTTTCTGTGTTTTCATATGTATCTTAATTGTAAACTTAATTTTTTTAAAAGTAAAAAACATTTATATTTTTTATGTGATGCCGAAGTATTGAATGGTATAAAACATCAAAAGTAGAATAACTTAGGTGCTAAATTTATAAATACATTAGAATTGGGCGATATGTAAATACATAAAATTTGAATGGTATTTCTGAAAATCTTGAAATAAAAAAAAATTTAAATTTAGTCGTGAGATGTATAAATACAAAGAATTGTTAAATTTAGACGTTCAAATTTTAAAATACCGTGGTGGTTAGGGCTGTCAAAAAAGCTCGTTATTCGCAAACAACGTGTGTTCGGTTCGTCAATAAGTTTGTGTTTAATTCGTTAAGAAACTGGCTTATCATTCGCGAATTGCTCGTGTTCGGCTTGTTCGTTAAGAAACGAACACGAACAATGACTTTACGAACAATTTCAAACACGAGCTTATTTCAAACAAACCGAACATGAACACAAGTTCTGTTCATTCGTGTTCGGTTCGTTTACACCCCTACTAGTGGCCTAGTATTTTTTTCTTTTTTTTTGCAATTTTTAAGAAAATCAATCATATTTTTTCACTTCAAAAGCTTAATAGGGTAGTAGTGCAATTTTTAACTTTGTCATAAGTATCTTGCAATAAATCTTTTCTCTATTTACAATAAAAAAATTGTTTAAGAATTAATAATTAAAATATATTACATTATGAAAGTAGGAATCATATTATAATTAGTTTCCTCAGTCTGAAAATAATTACTTTTAAAATTCATCATAAATGTATATTTTTCTCTATTCTACGTTTTAAAAGAAAATAGTGCCACGTGTATCATATCAAGTGAAATTTTTTAACATATCATCAATATGCCCTTTAAACCTGACAAATCTTTTTGATTGGCCACCAAAAATTTTCAACATCTGGCACAAATCTCGAGTCATGACACTGATCCCGAGATGATATTTTGAGTAAAAAATATTCAAATCATGATAAAAATTCATCAAGAGCTCTGATTTCAGCAAACTTAAAGTTAAATTGACCGGCTCGATGAGACAGACCTAATGATATAAAAACTAGTCTAATCCGAGTCAAATCAAGCCCAAATCAAGTCATTAAACCACCCATAGAAGATTTCCGGACATATTTGAAAGTCAAACAGATATTGACACTCGCAAGTTTATACTCGAATCGAACGTCTCGACAAGACAAATCCAACGAGTGAATCCAACGAGCCCAAAATTGCTCAATTCCGACATTGTTAAGACACTCAAATGTCCATTAAACTTCGTTTGATCGGAGGAAGCTATTGAGACTGTCCAATCAAAATGATTCATATTTATGCAATAATGAAACCTATAACATTATAAATAGAGCTCCACTCCTCACATGAGGGAGAGAGAGGAAGTCTTGGGAGAGAAATTTAGGCTTTGAGAAGGAGCTGAAGTTGAACATCACTACAGACCGTCGTCGAATACCGTCGACCGTCAACCACCGTAGTCATTGGCCCTCACCGATCGTCGTCTACCACCGATGACTAGACGCATTAAGTCAACGTCATAACTTGAAAAATATAGTAACCCTCTACCTGTGGGACAAGAGCTCATCACTACGGTCCATATGCCAACTACGACCTACGTGTTCATCAGCTTATGCAGCTCCGAACTCCGACCCCCGCGGCCTAAAGACGCCATTAATGCTCGTCAATTACAGTCTACGTGATTCACAGTTCTCGCAACTGCTTACTATGACTTCTCTGACCAATCAATGTTTCTGGATCAATCATCTATAAAACTCACGACGAACTACTACCACCACAACAATCAATAATGATCCTTGCAACTTGTTGTCACTAAGAACTGCAATCATATTATAGTTATGCAACTTTGTAATTTCATAACTTTGTAATTTCATCTTCTTGTAATTTCATCTTCTCTAATTTAGGGGAAGAATGAACATGTGTACTTATCTTTCAAAGTAAATTATTTCATCTGGGCTATGCCCCGTGGTTTTTCCTCCTTTCAGAGGTTTTCCACGTAAAAAGTCGAAGGTCTCCTCCTACTTATGTTCTTTTATTTTTGTGTGTTGAATTCTTGTGCAATGCAAAGAAGATAATTCATTGCTTTACCGCAGTGAATTTTCTCGCACGCATAAGTTTGGCGTCGTCTGTGGGAAGCGAAGTCTCACTCGACATTGTCTTCAACTCTAATTGTGATGTGACAGTCAGTCTGTATTTCATTCAGATTACAAGTTTATGAAAATTATTCCTAGTATTGTGGGGCAATCTTCACTCCAAATAACACTTCCACAGTGTTTTCTCATCGTATTGAATTTACTCTTAAGCTAGATCAGGAAGTTGGTCCCTTCAAAGCCCAATACATGTGTTGTTTTACAAGCTCACATGAAGAACACCCATGCTAGAGGAGCAAAAAATTCAAAAGCAGCAAATAACAAGTCGTCAATCATTTTTTTAGTATGATTGCAACCATATTTTCAAAAAAACATACGGTCCATGACAACTAACGCCCTACTCTCTAGAAATGCAGAGCATCTCTGACACCTCATTCTAGGCTTAATCGATCTCAGGGGGAGTCGATTTGACCACTTCCATTACAGGCATAACAGGCTACAGTCGACAAACAAAAACTTCGACATACAACCTCGAATAAGTCAAAAATCCTTGGTGGATTTCATTCGTCCTTTTCCATTACAAATTACAGTCGTCAAGCAAAAGCTTCAAGATATAGTATTGGATATCTTAATATTCTTTTGGTGGATTTCGTTCGACATTTCCATAACAGGTTACGGTAGTCATGTAAAAGCTTTAACCAATAACATAAGATAGGACAACCATTTTCAGTAGGTTTCATATGACTTTATTACATGTTAATACAGTAGAACATCATTGATTATACAACTTCGAATTGTATCCATGTCGTGGTCTCCCGGCAAAATAACACAGAAAAAATCGCATCTTGATGAGGGTAAAGAGAACCGA
>NW_018230060.1:0-3704 GCF_001263595.1 Phalaenopsis equestris | reverse complement strand
TGGCTACATGATGGTGATGAATATAATTAGGCGAAGGAATTTTTAGTTGTAATAAGGAAAAAATAATATGATTTTGTGATAAGAAGTTTTTAGATGTTGTAATAAAGAATGAGGACATTGTTGTCTGGAAGAATTTGAATGAGTATCTTAGTGAATATTTCTTGATTAACATAATTACCCATTTTTGAACTGTTTTTTCATCGATACAACTAGCGCAAAATGGTTGTGCAAAACCACGTGATTAATATTAGGATAACCACAATGTAGCTCAGTACAACCGTGCATAACAGGGATGTACTAAGTTTTCAAATACTGCTCGAAATGTTAAGGGCTGACACCTGAACATAATTCCTCTATTTATCATTCTCTTGAAAGTTTTCAAATACACTGTTGAAACAATAAAACAAAAAACAATTAATAATGCAAATGTAAAATGACATAGTCATTACGTGATTACTTCAATACAACCGTGTTGTATCGGTAGTACTAAGTTAGTTTAGTACAAACAATACGACTTGGTTGTACAAAAGAAATAAAAAGAAAATCATAGCTATGAGGAAAATTAAAAACTCAATCTATCTATATATCTTTTTTTTTTTTTTAAATTCAAATTTTAAATAAAACCCAACATTGATACCTTGCTTCAGTACAACCGTGTTACAACCAATACAACTTGGTTGTACAATCATAATAATAAGACAATTATATGCAAAAATAAAAAAGTGAAGTTTCATTATATTAATATAGCTTTATTTATTTTTATTTAGATTTTAAACAAAACCCAACATTACTGCATTACTTTAATACAACTTGGTTGTACAATGAAAATAATAATACAATCTTATGGAAAAATAAAAATAAAAAATCCATTCTATCAATATGCCTTTTTTCTTTTTTTTCTTTTTATTCGGCTTTTAAATAAACTCCAACATTGTGGTCCTACTTCAGTATAGCCGTGTTGTATCAGATGTACTAAGCTAGCTCATTACAAAAACAGACAATCGTAGGTATGAGGAAAATAAGAATTAAAATTTCATTCTATATATATACCATTTTTTTAATTCATATTTTAAACAAAACCGAACATTGTTGTATTACTTCAGTAGAACCGTGTTATATCGATTGTACTGAGTTTCCTTAGTACAATCAATACAACATATTTGTAAAATAGAAAACTTAATCATTAAAAAAGGAAAAGACAATAATTGTCTAACATTTGCAAGCATGTCAGGAGACTTACTAACCAAAAAGATAACTTATGTCTTATGTTGTATTATGATTCCTACGAGATTCCCAGTCTCTTATTCGTCGCTAAACTAATAGACAAGAAGATATGTGGAGCCCTAGAATGAGACAATGTCGGCAAGCAAAAATAAAAAATCTAAAGAGGAAAATGGATAAAATGTCGAAGCCTAAGCTTGGTACAACTGACGAATCTCAGGGGGGTAGAAAATACCAAACAACATGCTGTAGAGCAAACCTTAGAGAGCTTGATGCCAATCTAAGAATATGAAACACCGAATGAACCTCAAATGCCAAAAGTCGCGATCTCTATATTTGTTGTATTTACCTTTTTCTAGAAGGACCAAGTCAGAGTCGGGCCGCACATTACGTGCTTTATTTTCTCTCATTTTAGAGAATAAAATAATAATAATAATAATAATAACATATGACATATTTGGATTGGCTTCCTCACATAGCTCCACGTGAGTTATCCAGACCGAATATTTTTTATCGATCACACCTTTTATTTATAATGTCACATACTAATATTATTTTTATCATAAATCTTCTTAATATTTATAATAATATTATTTTGATGTGATATTAATAAAATAACTATATGACTTAGAAGAAAAGTATTTAAAAATAGAATATACAAAGTAAATAAAATTACTTCTCAAAAAAAAAAAAAAATAAATAAAAAACATTCTTATATATATTTTAAATATTTATTTTTAACCTTCTATTATCTTATCTTTTTATTCTAATACAAAATAGATCAAATATAATTTTTCTAATTAGTTAGACCAAGACCAAGCATACTCTATAATTCTGTAATATTCTCTTCTACACTATAAAAGATTATCCTTGTTTGTTGTATTATATTTATCACAAAACAAATCTAATATTTTTAAAATTTATTTTAACTAAAATTTTAATCAAAGTATTTTTAAAACAAAACCTTGACATCTTAACATCACTTTAACTTCTTAATTAGAGGTTTAAATGAGCCAACCTAACTCACGAACCGACTCGAGCTCGACTTGATAACTGAATCACGAGCTGAGCTCAATGGACTAACTAGCAAAGTTCAAGTCAGCCCTGACGTGCCTCATTAGCTCGTGAACTGGCTTGTTAAAATTTTTTTTTTAATATAAAGTATATTCAAAATGTATTAAATTTCAAAAGTATATCCTTAAATTATTCAAAATGTTCAAAAAATAATATTATATATTTTATATTAAGTAATCTCTTATTGTTTATCTCCTAATTATTCATTATTTGTTATTTTATTATAATAATAGCATTGATTATTTTTTTTATTTTTTTATAATACACAAGTTGGCTCGATAACATAGACTTATGCTCGAACTCGATTAATCAATCAAGCTCAAGTTCAAATCGAGAGCAGCTCGAACTCAACTTGACTCGTTCACCCCCCTACTTCTTACTCATTTAAACACGATTCAACCATATGTTGATAACTCAAAAATACTAAAACACAACACTTAAAACTAAATTAAAAAGCTCATAAATATACCTATAATATTTATTATTGTTATTTTTCTACAATTAATAATATTTTGACTTCTCATAAAATTAACATATTGCCATATTAGTCAGAAATTAAATAAAAAAATAATTAAAAAAATAAAATAAAATTAATAATAATAAAAAAAACTTTTGACTTGTCTTCCACCGTTGTACATGGAATCATCAACTCAAGAATTAAGAACATCACATGCTTCTCTCCCCCCTCTCTGTGTTTTCTCCATCAACTTCACTATCATCATTTTCAAGGCAATCTTCATGAGTAAGTAAGACCACACCTAATTTTGTCAAAATATTATTATTTTGCATATTATTTTAAAATAATTAAACTAAATAATCTTAAATATATCATAATTATAAATAAATAGGAGAAAAAAAGAAAAAAAATGCATAGCAAGTGGGCCAATGGTGTTGTGAATGATTAGTAGTGGCTTCTCAAGATGATAAAAAGAAAACAATAATCTTCAAACTTATGAGCCAATAAGATGGCTCCCTTTCCCCTCCAACACTCAACCACCTCTTCACTTTTTTCTACCATGGTTAGGTAGGGAGAAGAAGCTTCCTAACCCTTATCTTATCCCAAGCATCTGACCACAAAGGAGTGGAGTTAGCATTTCAAAATAAAAATTTAAAAAAAAAATTACATTTTTAATTGGGAAATTTACATGCATAACCATACAATTCTTATGTATTTAAGTATCTCACACCTACCCTATTTCACTTTTAAAAAAATGATGATGAGCTATTAGTAAGGTGATATTAACAAATTGAGTGCTATGTGTATAAATATGAAAGTTTAGGGGTGAGGTATGTAAATACATATATAAGAATTTTATTTTATGAAATATTATTATGCACAGAGTCTGTATGCATGCATAGTTCGTGTGTAACAGTATGCAATATGTACACTGTTGTACACATGCGGTACA
>NW_018230059.1:0-816 GCF_001263595.1 Phalaenopsis equestris | reverse complement strand
AACATGTTCTCATCAAATAAAATATATAAAAAAAAAATCAAGAAAATCATTTATATTGAAAAATAGTGTATTTATCTCTTAATAAATAAATAATCATCTATCACATAGGGATCTAGGTTGTTCAATATATTAATTATGCTGTTGATCTTCCTCACTCCAACACAAGATATTTTGCAAACTCTATATTCAAAAGAATTTAGATCAATCATACATCCAATAACTTGCACTTCCACAATTGTATAACCACAACAATCAATCTAAGCATATTTAGTAATTTATTTACCCTTAATGTTTTAGTGGTATGTTTGCATATTTGAATGCTTAGGTGTTGGATGTGTATATACATAATAATTCTGTGTTATGTATGTAAATGAACCAAATATTTTAGAAAATTTGAAGTATTTTACTTTTAATAATCTTCTAATTAATATCCGCCGTTCATAATCTTGGATCTAAAGGTGTATGGAATTTTAATTACATTTAAATCATTATGAAAATATGAAAAAAATCAATATTATATGACTTATTATATGTTGCTTATAAATAGGTTTTGATTTATGCTTACCAAACTTGTTAGTTTAAGTACTATCGCTTTAATTAGGGGTGTATACGAGCCGAACACGAGCGGTTTGGCTTGTTTATATTTTGAACACAAAAAATGTGTTCGTGTTCGGTTCATTTGTTTTGCGAGTCAAACACGAGTTGTTCACGAACAAAGAATTGTTTTGACAACCCTAATCATGTAGCCATAAAATTTTAAGGATTGGGATAAGATTTAAAGTATCATTTGAATTTAATTTAATAATTTTTATTCTA
>NW_018230058.1:4913-6820 GCF_001263595.1 Phalaenopsis equestris | reverse complement strand
TGGCCTTAGGTTTTTGAGGTCAAACACATCCTCTCGATTTGGAAAGATTCAGCTCTTGCTCAAAGTAAGCTTGAGCATTTTCCTCTCATTATTTTTTGGTTCCTGTGGATGGCCAAAAATAGTTTTAAGTACCAAAATTCTCCCTCGTCCTCCTTCATTACTGTTTCTTATATTTTATCACACTATTTTAAATTAATCAAAAATTTTCTAGGTGAAGCCCAAGGCATTGCTTCTTCTGCTACCAAGAGGCTTCTGGATTTCAAGCAACCTCCTGATGCTGGCTGGGTCAAAATCAATGTTGATGGTAGCTGGTCTAACACTGCAGCTGGGGTTGGTGGTGTTTTTAGAGATAGTTCGAAAATACTTTATGTTATTTTGCTTCTTCTGTCATTGCAGAATGCCCTCTGGAATCAGAGTGTTGGCCTATTCTCCTTGAGGTACAAATGGCTTCTATTTTTTAGTTTTCTAAATTTTATGTCGAATCTAATTTCAGGATACTTTACCAAATTCTTTCTAAATCTCAACAGCCCCCTTGGAACGTGGTAATCATTATTAATAGGATTTGGTTCATTATACCACAAAAAACCTCATGATGCACCTGAGTTTCATTTTTAGGGAAGGCAATACACCTGCTGATTGGTTGGCGAGATAGACCAATGCTATAATTTTGGTTGGATTACAACCATTTGGTGTTTTGAGAAGGCTTCTTAATGTGGGTAATTTGGGAGTCCCCTTTATCAGGATATAATCTTTATGTCTGGGGAGCCTAGTTTAGTTTTTGTATTAATGTTTGGCTTTACTTTCTATTACACCTGTTGATCCCTGGTAAATATAGTTGTGTAAAATATATAAAGTTGACTCCGCTAAGCAACAGTGCCAAAAGCATGATGCAATCTTTTATAAATAAGAAATTTAAGCAATTAATATCGAGATTCTACGCAAGTATATGTATCGTTGTCAAGTAATAAAAGACTTTCTATTTAAGCCCCAAATATCAATCCCAAGGGGAAGGTTTAACTTTGAAATGATAAATTAAGTAGGAAATTCACAGAAAGTAAAACGAAATTACTGTCACTAATTTTGAATGTTAAGATATTATCAGAACTAAATTATTTAACTACTAGAAAAACTGAAATGCAAAGTTTAAACAGTAACTGCTAAACTATTAAACTATGTTTATGTGATGAAGATTTTTTATGTGAAAAAGCATCTTTTCCACTACAATAAAATTTTGGTAAAATGAGATGGGATAAATGGTTTAATTTGTATTAAGTCTAATAGGAGCAGTTTTAATTCTCTACCCTGATACAGTTTTATAGAAAATTATTGGCTAATCCCAGGTTTAGTCCCTAAATCCGTGGCTAGGTTGGGAGGATACTGGCTCCCACTCCAGAGCTCCCACTTCCCTTCATCTGAAGTCTAACTCTCGCTTTCGTTTTTAAACACTAAGACCGAATTAGGGATTTTAGTCTATCACCCTAAAATCTCCAATTCTACACCCAATAATATATATTTTTCTATTTATTTTCACTTAATTCCATGAACAAAATTCTCCTTCATGGAATCAAATTTGATCCTCACTCTGTTGTAGAACTCATACTCCATTTCCCGGATCATATGTTTCACAAAAAATTTTAACAATTCAATTGGTCAGATTGAAAAGTAAATTAAGTTTGGAGTTGAAAAATCATCACAATTTATTTTATATTTTAACATTGGCACATTCATATTATTTTTCTATTTCACCATATCTCAGAGTAGGGAGAAAGAAAAAGGAAACTACTCAGACTTCATGAGAAAGATACAACAAAACACAAATTTCATATATAAAAGAAAGTTCATACAACACTAATAAACAAACAACACTTATCTGAAACTCTTTCTCAAAGCAAATCCCTTGTAGCCTC
>NW_018230058.1:0-2748 GCF_001263595.1 Phalaenopsis equestris | reverse complement strand
ATCTAGTGTTCATATAAATAATAAAGCCTACATTTATCCTCATCACCTTACTCACCTAATGGATACAATAGTTTAGGATGGCTCTATCATTTGTAAACTCAATATGATGATTTTTCGGTATCATTCTTCTAGAATTAAAGTAGTGTCAAACCTTAGATACCACATTTAACATAGAAAGAGGAAAGTTTACCTTAACTCCTTTTTTTACTTTCCAGCTTCCTCTTCCATCAGTAAGAAAAGAAATAATCTCATCCATGACCTCATTTGTAGCAGAAAATAATTTAACTGGTAAATATACACATCTTCTAATTGATAAATTACATTAATTTTACTTAGAGTAAACTCTACCATTTTCCCACGAACAAAAATAAAGTCTTCAGAAGTCTATTTAAAATTGGCATGGAACTCCATTACTACACCAATAATCGCATCACCAGTAAAATAACACAAATTTTCCCACTGCCGAGCATTGATTAATAGCTTGACTTCTCCACCAAGATTTTTAAATCCACAATCCGAAATCACTTTTTTATTTTCAAGTTTTATTTTCAAGTAGACTATGGAAATGAGCACTAGTCTAAAGCTAACAAATTTTTGTTCATCATAATCTACTTTTCTTTTTTCCTTTGCTCGTTCTTCGTGCCATGGGAAATTTAGAAAAAAATTGAAAAAATTTAAATAAATTTCAAAAAAAATTCTAAAAATCATAAAGTAAAACACTTTATACTTAAATCTACTAAGTAAGAGTTCTTCACCAATAGATTTTCTTAAAGTTTCTCAAAAAAACTCCAAAATTTTTGGATCTCGGCAATGTGAGATAAATCGTTGATGAAAATCTAAAATTTTTAGTGTAATGAAAATAAAAAAATTTTAGTTCAAAGTGTAGCTCTTACCTAGAGAAGATGAAATCCGAACTTCCTTTGCCTTAAAATAGCTTCAAATTCAAGTGAAATCAAGCCCTAGGTACAAAAATTGGAGGTTGAAGGATACTCAAGTGGTAAAAATTGAGTTTTACGGTGCAAATCATGAAGTTTAAGGGGTTTAAGGTGTTCTCGGGTCAAAGACCCTGTCGACGCCCATGCCAGCACCGTCGACGTTGAAGGCTAAAAAAAAAATTCATTTTCTGATCTTTGCAATTTTCAATTTTCTTTCAATTTACTCCAAATTCTTTTTAGTATTTTTGAACATAATTTTTATTTAATAGCACTTTTACACTCATATAGCAATCTAAATTATAAATCAGCGTTGAAATCAAACCACAACACTAAACGCTGACACAAAACTATACACTCAATCAAAGTTCATAATTCAAAAGCAAAGCAAACTAAATCAAATCCACACAATTACATTAAATACATAAATATTTAAAACTATTAGATAGATTAAATTCTTCAATTTGCATCATCTTCAGTACTTTCTCCTCCTCTAATATCTCCCAAAGACTGGTAATGGATGTACAAATTGTAGAAGGGTTGATACGGGAATTGATCAGTCAATTTTTCTTCAATCCATCCTTTTTCCTTAAACATCCGCACAAATACTGCTTCAAATGTTCCAGTATGATCAAAATTCTCCATCATCCTCCAATCTAGGTGATCAAAAAGGTACTTAAGATCTCTTATTGCATTCGTAATACTCTGAAGTTCTCTTTCAATTTTCTTTAATTTCATTTCCAAAGCAAGTGAACTTCCAACTGTTGGTGGTATCAGTGGAGTTGAAGCATGTGATGAATGATCCAAAACAACAACTAATGCTTCATTCCTATTCCAAACAGAATTATTATCAATAGGAATCATGGGCTCCCAAGGTAATAAACTTTTTCCCAACTTTCATATGGAACTTAAGATTGACTGCAAAGTAGGAAAATTGTTGAAGAATGCCTAAGTCCATAAATTGGCCCATTCATAATAATACCCATAATAGATTTAAAAATGATAGATCTTATATCAATGGGTTTTTCCATTTGAATGCAATAATTTAAAATAGCCCTTTCTTTGGTGACTCTACTAATCTTCATGGTAGGGAGTAATTTTGCAGAAATGAAGAAATACCACTGTTTCAATATTGGATTAAGCAATGAAGCAGAGAAACTAACATATCCTTTATCTCACATTTCCTAAATATCACTTTCATCCATCAGAAAAATATAGACATCTTGCATCAAATCTTTCGTTGGGATAAAATTTGTATAATGATAGATTGGAACGTTTTCTATCATATACAACTCATTAATTTGCGCTGGAGTAAATGGTACAGCCTTACCTGGTACAAAGACAACTCCCTGGGTAGTTCCATGTAAGTTGGCATAGAATTCCTTCACCACTGGTACAACAAGTGCAGCGGTAGTGTAGCACAAAACTTCCCATCATCTTTGTACAATGATGTTATCAATCAGAGAACTTGGATTAATCAATCCATGATTGACAAAGCCTCTTTCCTCGATAAGCCTCTTTTTCGTAATGACTTTTTCTTATAATCTCTATGCATCAAAACTGATAAATTTTCTTCTATTGAAAACTCCATACCTGGAAGTATATCTGGAATTGGAAGCCATGATATTAAAAAATAGAAAGTTTCTGGTCGTGCAAGGCAGTTTTTAGGACTTTAAAAACACCTCCCTACAGTTATGAAGGAGCAAAATCCCGCCAAAGTCTGCCAAAAACATTAAAACTGCCCGAGACTACTCGAGATGCCATTGGCGCTGCTGATGGCGCTGTCGGCACCATGGTCTGTCTAGCGGGCGCCGTC
>NW_018230057.1:7063-27090 GCF_001263595.1 Phalaenopsis equestris | reverse complement strand
AAATAACACCTAAGTGACATATGTTAGACCTCTTGAATCTTTAGCACAAATATATGTGTGTTGACCATGATGCAATAATTTTCATTGCTCGTTGAGATATACTCACAAGAAATGCTCATTAAAGCATCATGAACAACAATGGGGCACTCATCTATAAAGATGATTTGTCATCAAGGCTAATTAAGTTATGATCACGCAAAAATGCAAAGTGATTGAGCATGTCGTGATCGTTTCATCAAGGTATGAACAATCACAAAAGGTATTCCAATTATTTGACATGATGTGACTATTTTATCAAGAAGTAAGCAATCACATCAAATGCAAAGTGATAGTCTAAACTAGAAACATGTTAAGTGAACATTTGTTATGAATATATGATGATATATGCTCAGGAAAACATGCCAACCAAGTAGGTACAAATGCATATGATGTTACACTCATCTGACATGCACGAATAATGTCGAATTTGGTTGTGCCAGTTACATGATACCTTATAGGAGATTACACCCTGCCAAAACATCAACTAGCATGCACATTCAAATGATAGGCACAATGCATCATGCAAATGTATGTGGTGACACACTCATATGGTGTACACTAAAGCACATGATTAATACATGATAAATTTGGTAGCATTGGGTATAGAACAACATGAGGAAATCACACATCACCTGGATGAAGACCAAAATGCTCATTCACATGCTAATCACAGGAAAAGCATGTCGGCACTATTTTTGGTTGATGAGTTGCCTGTTGGAAGCTTTCAGCCACCAGCATCAAAATCTCGTCCCCCGCTTCGGAAGGACGTTTAATTTACATATGTATATATAGTTTAGAAAAATATGAAATCAAACTGATCTCATATTTTTCATAGTTTAAATGAAAGATCAAACTCTGTATCTATCCCGAAAGATAAACACAAGACTTGAGGGTGAGGCTCGATCAAATAAACTAAAAAATATATGACATCCGTTTGGTCTGCTAAACCATTTTATTTGTCGATAAGTTCCCCTATTTAATATGAAGAATTAAATAGGGTTTATACTAAATTAGGTTCGGACAAGCATCCTACAAGGGCAAGCACTTATAGTTAATTACATCTTAAATGACCAGAGTCACTCAAGAAATCTATTGATAAAAATTAGGAAATATTGTCTTCAAAGAGGTCAAAAGGATAAGACTTTTCAACGAGATCGAACCTAGAGGTATGAAAGAGGAATGATTTATATTTGGAATATTTTGTTTTAGAGTGCAAAGGAGGAAGAACTAGGGGGTGTCACAGATCCGGGGGAGAACCTTGGTGACTTCCCAAGCTATCCTATTGTTTGGCTTCAGTTTAGAGAGAATTATTTGAATATTTCATCCTATCAATTCTATTAGTTAGGGCTTACATTTGTGTGAAACAATCACACAAATAGCCTAAAAGATTTGAGGATTTAGGTCATGACAAACGACAACCTCGGAATCCTAAGATGAGTTAGGGCTTAGATCGTACAATAGAGCTGTACAATTGAGCTCGACAAAGGCCTAAAGATGAGGTGAGTATTTATGTTGCATAAGCAAACTATCTCAAAGTTCTATGGCTTGGTTGTTTAATTCTAAGTAAGGAAATTGGTTTAGCTGAGGAAGATATGTTTTGTTGTTGAAGATGGTCGTGTTGCCCACTATGCTAGCTCCAAGCTCCTTGTCATGATGAGTTTAAGTTTTCTAGTGTGTCAGGTTATGACGTCAAATCAGATGTCCCTATAGTTTTAGTCCTTAAATTTTATGGGGGCATCTTAAAGTTGATTAGAGCGACACCGGCTAGGATCCTACGGTTCGCTCGTTCCGGCACCACTATTTTCTATTGGATTCACTTAGTCCAAATGAATTTACTGAACTCAACCTAATGAGTTCCATAATTTCATTTAGACCATGGGAAGCCTTGTTAGCAACCGTAGGTTACCTCCTCCGAGGGATTCCCGATCATCATATAAAGACGTCTTAATTTAGTTATAATTGTTATTTTTGTGATGTTTGTAATTAAATTTTGAGTTGTCTTAAATTTTGAATATTGTGGGGCTGATTTTTTCTTGGTTGATTTTAGTTTTAGTTTTGGTTTTTGTTTTGTGGCTATCCTAGCAGTTTTGGTTTTCATTAAGGGTGACATCATTGTTTAGCATGCAAGCTTTATAAAAATACAGTGTGGAAAGTACAAGAAAAAATGATATTGTAAACTGTAAAAGCATACCTGATGAGTCTTCTCGTTCCACCACCTGAAAGGTCGGTACTTGCAAGGCATGTATATAGTGTTGCAAGGAATTTAAATTGCATGAGTAGATGAAGGTTTAACTACCAAACCCCGCCAAACCCCAAGTTATGATTTTATTGAATCTCGGAAGATTCCTAGTGGATAATTTTAGAACAAAATAGGCAAGTCCAATTTGTCCTTCAGAATATCTAATAGATTTCAAAATGTTCAAGGTGTGACCCTAGATCACTTTGAATATCTCTTAAAGTATCTCAAATTCATTTTAGTTATATTATAATGTTCCAATAATCATCTGAGGTTGAAGTGTGACTACCTCATTGCTTAGTGAAACTTCTAATTTAATTATCTTAAGGATGGGATACTCGATTGGTCAGTTGATGTTTTGTTTAAGAGTTATGTGAGTGAGTGCCCCTGAGAAAGCCTTTAAGATTGTGGTGCCCACAATTGAGGTTAGGTTTTTAGTGTTTAAAGATGTTAATCACCAATCATATCATTTTCTAAATCCAATCAACTTGAATTTAGGAATCAAACCTAGGTCACTACCAAGCCTTGGTAATCATGACAGGTGAAATGATATGTATCAAAAAATTTAGTTTGAATGATGTGTATTCTTATCAAGTAATCAAATCATCCTCAACTTTGGGCTTAAGAAAAGGAAATTATCATCCTTCCTAGTTTAAGCCCCTTACTTAAGAATCATTTGATCTTAATTGACTACACATCATTCCAAAGGAGAATTATGATTTTTTTGATGTTGTGCAAGGGTGATGAGTGAGTTTCTACCTTTTAGTCCCATTGTATTTCAATCATCAAATCATATTTATTAAGATCAAATTTACCCATTTTCCTTTGGTTAATCTTAAATTTTGATTAAAGCACCAAAGTCTAAAATGTTTGTTTTGCCCTTGGGGCACCTCACCTCATAACTCAATAAACACAACTCAAATGACTTTGAGGACTTGAACTGTCATATCCACGAGGTAACTAGGATATTGAATATGTGAACCTCTCAAAATATAATTTAATTTAATTATTTATTTAAATTTAGAAAGTGGGATTTTTTTAGAAATTGATTTATTTAGCTTTCCAAAATATTATTTAACTTCTCAAAATAAAGCTTTTATTTATGAGAAATTTATTAAGGGTTTCTTTAGGTCAAAGAAATGCTTGGGTAAAATTTCATGATTTTTTTGAATTAAATTGTTATTATTATTATTTTAATTTGGTTCAATTTTCATAATTTATTTAAGTAGAAAATAGTGTTTTAATTACAAAAATTATTTTTATATTTTTCTTTGACTCCTCTAAGTTAGGAAAACTCAGTGAATCAAATTTGTATTTTTTTTTAAATTTATTTATTATAATAATTTTAGTGAGAAAATAAAGAAAATTCATTTTTAAGCTTTTTAAAATTTATTTGGAGCTTAGGAAAATTAGAAAAAAATATTTTAATGACTCCCAAGTGATCAGAGAATAGTTAGGAACATTTTGAAAAATTTTTGTATTTTTGGAATTTTTATTTATTCTTAATTATTTAAAATTCAAAATGAGGCCCAAAAATTAAGTGTTTTACTAAAAGTTATTTTTATTTTTTTAAGTACCTCTGATCACAAGGAACTAATAAAACCACTTTTTGTAATTTTTTCAAGTGTGTTTAATTTATTATAATTATTTTTGTACAAAAATATAATGTTTCTTAGAAAATCCACTTTAGTGCTTACACTAAGCCAAATAATTTTGAATTTTTTATAGTGGGTAGATTTGATTTTTATAAACAATGTGGAGTTTAGTTTGTTAATTTTTTATATGTATTTAATTTACATAAATTTATACAAAGTATTCACATTTAACTAAGTAAAGAACTTTACAAAATGATTCAAAGCATCACAACATTTTTCCTAGACTTCTCTGACCATAAGAAACCTACTAAAGTTATTCTCATAACTTTTGAAGTGATATTTTGATTTATATAATTAAAATAAACCAAAATGGTCACCTTGGCTTGAAAATTAGGGTTAGGAGCATAGAGATGCCCTCTGACCTTGGAAAAATCAGAAAACATTCCTTCTGTGATGAGGAATAAACCATAAAAATCTAAAACTACGGTGAACACTCCTTAGTCATGGAGAGTTAAAATACCTCAGAGGGTATTTAATTAATATAAAATCATATGTTTGGAAAATAATTTTTATTTTTGATCCACAATATTCTTCTCTGTTCATTGAGTAAGAAGGTATTTTTTTTTTTATTTTTATGATTTTTCTATGAAAAGTTATGAATTTTTAAGAATCTGTTATTTCTTTAATTAAGCAGAAGCTTTAATTTTCTATTTATCCCTATCACGCGCTGCGTCATCCTCATCTTCTCCGAAGCACCACACGATGTTTTTTGGTTTGGCACCACCATCCAACTCAATAGCCACGTGTCCCGCTGTTCACGTACAAAGGCTCGGTCCGGCTCAATCTCGTTCGTCCATTTGATACATGCTCGATCAAACGGCCCTTCGTCATCGTCCCCGATAACCAAAAACCGCGAACCGTCCAACTTTAAACCCTAAGATCTCGGCCTAGACTCAACCAAATCACTTTGGGATTGTTCTTACACCTTCATCTACTCAAGACGAGTACATCTATAGGATGCATTGCTATGAATTGCAAGCTTTCTTCACAAAGGTCCGAATCGAGTCCAAAATTAGGGTTAGTGAGCTATGCCTTTGCCCAAGAGGTGTGGCCTTGATTGGGTGCTTTTGGAAGCGTCAGTTGAGTCTGACAAACCTTGTGGATTTTTTTTTCCTCTAATGAAGGCTCCAAGTATGAGTTTGATCAAAGGGTGGAGCAGCCTTGGTCTAAGGATAGGTTAGAGGGCTCAACTAAGGGGTATTTTGATGGGGATCTTCCTCTCTTACTCTGGTGAAGCTCAAGAGCAAATCAATTTGGGTTTTGAGAGAGTTTTTGAGGAAAGCTTTGAGCTCCAAATTTGAGCTCAAGTGATGGGGAAGATGGCCAAAGAATGGTTATAATGAGCTTGTGGAGTCTTGGAGGAGCTCTGGAAACAGTTTAAATAGGGTTCCCTCAAGAAAATTTTTCTGGTTTCATTTTGGCCATGGAAGAGGGGTTCAAGTAAAATAGCTTAGTGTGGTTTTCATGGCCTTCATTTAGGTGCAATGTGGAGCTAAGGTGGAGGACTTCAAGATGCTAAACACCAATCAAATCTAGACACATTGGATGGGTGAAATTATGTTTGAACTTAGGTGTGAGGGGTCTTAAATTTGGCTCCTTTGGTGAGATGGGGGGGGCTGGCCATGAAAGTGGAGGTGGCTAGGAGGTCGGGTAAGCTAGAGGAATCCGTCACAACCATTAATTTGGGCTGGTGATGGGTTTTTGGCAAAGATCCTTTTGGCTTAAGAAATTTAGGAAATAAATCCCTTGATTTAGTGGACCTTTGGTCCATGGCTCATCTAGGGTGGGTTAAGTGGGTCTAGCTTGGTTACTATGAGCCAAAAGTTGGCTGTAGAAGTCTTGCCTTCATCAATTTGACATGGCTAGGTCAATTTTGGTACATGGGTCCAATGTGAATCTTAATGGCCAAAGGTTGGCTTTGGGTTAGGCTATTCATGACTTTGAGACCATTTAATTGATCAAAATTGTGTAGATGATTGTTATGAAGATTTTTGGTGAAATATTGAAGTGATTTTGAGTTCAATTGGAAGCAATTTGAAGGATTTTGGGATTTTGGTCAATTTGGGCATGTTGGGCTAGACTTGGTTCTAGGTTGGGCTAAGATTGGGCTAAGTCCAAATTGATTGTTGAAAATGGTCTATAGTAACATCATGAAGAGTTTTCAACATAAATTGGGTGTCAATTTTTGGGTTAGAGCAATCAATTTGGTGGAATTTCGGGGCATAGACAATTTAAGGTAAATTTGGGGATTTTTGGACTTGGGTTAAAATTGAATGCAATTGAGACTTCATCAAGGCCAATTTAAGGTCAATTTTGATTTTTAAGATTTTTATGAAGAGTTTTCAACATAAATTGTGGCAAATTGAGTAAGCTGTGGGGTTCAATTTGGTGGGATTAAGTCATAGAGAAAAAATTGGGGGTTTGACTTAGATCAAAATTGGGCTCAAATAATGGGCCAATTAAGCTTATATTTGGTTTATATTGGTCATATTAAAGGTGAATTTGAGTTTAGAATTAAAATTGAGGGAAATTTGGGCCAAATTGATGGACATTTGGGGTAAATTTGGGAAAGTTGGGCCTTTAAAGGCAATTTGGGGGTTTCGGTCAAAATGGTCAAATTGGTCAAATTGGGTTCAATAAGAGGGTACAAATTGATTTTAGAAACATTTGAAGTGATTTTGGAGGTTTTGGGAAAGTTTGGGGAGCCAAGGATATTTTTGTAATTTTGGCAATTTTGGGGGTATTTTGGTAAATTCGGCATCTTTGGGTGGTTTTGGGTAATTTTGGCATCTTCAAATGGTTTGAAATAATTTTTTAACAAGTTTCGATATTTTTGGTGAATTTGGGAATTTTGGCCAAATTTAGGGCTCAAGGGTATCTAGGTAATTTGGAGGATTTTGGGGCAAAAGGCCAAGTTGGATAATTTTGGTATAATTGGGGTGTCAACCACTCTATATCAGTTATGGAGCAATGGAAACCTCATTTGGGTCCTTTATGTACTGGTCTTAGCTAAACTCTAGCTTAGGGCTAGTGAGTTTAGGGGACCATCTATATGAGTTTCCCAAAAGATCAAGGGATGAAAATCAACAGTTTGTAAGTTTAAGGTTGTGAGTGATTGTGAGAGTGAGTGGAAGTGAGTGAACAAGCTCCAGAACAACACCCAAAATCAACCCTAAGGTCAATCAATCCTATGGGGACTCATCTTGAGCTTCCTCATACTGACCCCACCTACTAAGTGCTAGAGGTTAGGACCAATATGTGAAACTTCAAGTTGAGCAAAGAGGAGTGTAGAATTTCTAATGATTAGAGTTACTTTTCTAATTATCTAGAAATAGTCAACAGAAAAGTCCTATGACTATACCCTAGGCTACTAAAGTGGAAAACTAAACCTCAACCAAAAGTGAAGTCAACAAAACATCATTTGCAAGTAATGTGTGACAGACATGCAAATGTCTATGTCTATAAATGTGTTGTGTAAAGTAGAACAATACTTTTCTAGCAGTGAGACTATCACCTAAACATTCCTAAAGAAGAAACTTGTATCAAGCAAAAATTATAGTTTTCACACTTAGTTGATAACTAGTCACAAGCTTGACAAAAATATAAACATTTCCATGCATAGGATCATTATCCATAAGCAATACAAAAAAATACATTTTCTTACATGGTATACATAAATTCATAAGAATGCTACAAAAGATACATTTTATGCAACATTCAAGAGCCTATATACTATGCTTCGTATCACAAGAATATGCAAATATGCACATGAAAAGATGAAACTAATCGTGCTTAACTGAAAATCAATCTTTTCCCGAGTGAATTAACATAGGTCTTAGACTCAACGATGGAGTGGTGCACCAAGACTTGATTAACACATAGATAATAGAATTACTCATGCTAATCACATGCCCGCCTCCATTTTATTGGTAAGGAGATGAAGATCATTTTAGAAAGAAAACTCTTCATAGCATAGGGAATGATGGATCAGAAACTTCTTCATTCTCTAAGCTAAGAAGGACTCAACCTATTTTAAAATGGGTTAAACGCTATGGCTATGATAATAAAGTCAGGGAACGCAAAGGATACAAAGAAGATGGCTTCCTAACCTAGTAGCTCTCTATAACAACCACCTAAATTAATCCTCTAACACTAGCCTATGGTCTTTCTAAGAAAAGGAAGAAAAATGTTTACAGTTTTTCATCACTACGATGTTTTAAGAAGTGTTCTCTCTAGCTCTAAGTTCCACTTGTCCATTAGGTAGTTAAACTCCTTCATAACTCCTTCATTTTTCTCTTGGAACTTGAGAAAATGAAGATATCCTCTCTCACTCTCAATAAAATGAGAAAGCAGAGAAGAAGAGATGAAATGAAGAAGTTAGTGAAGAAGAAGAAGACAATGCAAGATGAATGAGGTAGAAACTCCCTCTTTATTTTAGGGTTCTCTCCTTCTCCAAGAAATAAATGCTCTATAGCTCTCTTCTCAGTTAAAAAACTCACAAATGCCAAATAAATTTCGAATCCCCAACTTTTCCATCAGCTAGCTTGGCTATTGGTTGGTTTCCCTCCAAAATTCCATAGAATAATGGGACTTAATCCACATAATATCCATCTCATTGGTTCTTGGGGAGGTGGGATAAAATGGAGAAACCTCATTAGACTCCTAATATTCAGGTCATGCCTAATAGCAGCTCATATGGCTATGTGAAAGACTTGGTTAAGAATATTTGTTGGGTTGCCCAGTGTTTGGCACAAGGATGTTAGGCACCTAGGCGTATGTCAGTCGCATTTTTGAAAAAAAAAAAAGATATTTTATGGGTGTTTTGATAAAAACATGACTAAGAATGCTAATGGAGGATGGATTAGTGGCAATCCTCAAATATTTGTTAATAATCATGAATGATAATATAAATGTGATATGAATGATTTGATAAAAAAAAACTTGACTGGGAATATCGCATCAAACAAGCATTGCAACCTCGTTTGTGTGCTAGCAATCTTCTTCAAATTATAGCATAACCATTTTTACCCAAAGTCCAATAATGCATCATCTATGTGCTACAGTTATCTGCTAGAGTTCTTATATTGCAATCTTACTTGTATTGTGGTTACCGTGTTTAGTTATATCACCACAACCCTTTTGGCTTCACAACACCTCCTTGGAAATTTGTGCCATAACATCCCTTTATATTGCAATAATCATCGCGTTAAAATCCATACTATAAATTATAACCCAAAGCCAACTTACGTAAAACCAGGGTCAAATCTCTATATAAAAATTACTTTTAATCCAAACTAAACTATAAATACCATGATGAGGCCATAAGCTAAAGTTGCATCAACTTAGCAGTGTTCACAAATCACTCGTAACGTGACTGATGGTTACGGGGACTTCCTTTGCGCCAAGTTTTTAGAGGGCGTCGTACCTTCAGATTATAAATCTCATAAAACAATCTTTTTCTTATTTAGCATGTTTAGAAAATTTTAGTTGGAATTTATATGATCAAATTGACATGGAGAGAAAAAAAACAAACGAAGGGCCTTTCTTTGATGTGTAACTCATAACCTTAAATTAATAAAGATTACTAAGATTAGGTAACACTTAATAGTATATAATAGGGCTACTTGACCAACCCTCGAGCATTAAAGTTGATCGCTTTGTTTTATTCCTGTATAATTTCGAATTTTTTAAAGGGAGAAAACGAGTAAGAATTAAGGAAAATGCAAACTGAAATTTAATTTATTTTAAAATTTTTTTATAAACTGAGGATAAAATATAAATAATTTATTAATTTTATATATTAATCATGTTGATGTGAACCGAATCATCCTCGGTGGTAGAGTGATTATTTAGCTTCCTAGCATTCCATGAAAGTCTAGCACACACTCATGAAATTAAAGAGAAGTAGGAGACACCTTTATTTTTACGTGAAAACACCTAGAAAGACAAATTAACCAAGGTACATAGCCCAGTTGAAATAATCTACTTTAAATGTTGAGTACATATGCCCAGTCTTCACCTGGTTTAGGAAGTTAGATTTATAAACT
Source organism: Phalaenopsis equestris (assembly GCF_001263595.1). Classification (NCBI taxonomy): domain Eukaryota; kingdom Viridiplantae; phylum Streptophyta; class Magnoliopsida; order Asparagales; family Orchidaceae; genus Phalaenopsis; species Phalaenopsis equestris. Next base: position 17,113 of record NW_018230057.1, on the reverse strand, counting down.
CTTTGTACAATAATATTTCAACAATAATAGATGAAACTGGTCGTGAAAGTTGTAGACATCAGGTGTAATGTCAACATGTCGGAGAGGTGATAATTTAAAGCCACAAAAGTAGTTGGTTATGTCAATTATATAGGGTTGCCTCAGGAGATTAGATTGGCCACAGAGGCTGTAGAGGAGAGTCGGAGGACCTGTGAGAACGTCTATAGGTCATAGAGGCGGGAGAGTGGAGCTGCATGAACTGAGATAACATCTATATGTTGCAGAGGCTGGAGTTTGGAGTTCCTTGAGTTGTGGATCACATAGGCCATAGTAGATGAAATATACCATGGCAGAGAGTTATAATAATATTAATAGGCTACAAAAGTCGGAGTTGGGAGCTACATGAACTAAGGACCATGTAGGCCATAGTGGTGTACTACGATAATGTTCGAGGTCGGAGTTGGGACCATTGTGGGTCACGTATGTCTTAATGATGAGTTTCAGAAATGTTTATATGCCAAAAAGGCCAAAATTGGTTGTTGTGTGAGCTGGGATCACGTAGACCATAGTTGGTCAAGTAGGCCATAATGTATGCAGTTATTGTGAGGTGCATTTTTGCGCTATCTCGGGGATGCATCACTGCTTTATTCATGGGGTGCATCATTGCATCATATTCGGGATGCATTGTTACACCATCTTCAAGATGTATCGTTAGATGGTGTTCTGAACGGCGTATTACTCCACCAAACGTTTCCCTATTATGCAAAATATGATGAAATTCTAAAATGAACTTTGCGACTTTGTAAGGGATTTTGCTACAAGGAACAAATGACAGCCGATAGTAGTTGATGAGGGCTGGTGAGTAGTGGTCGACAGAGGTCAGAGGTTGTAGGAGCAGGCAACATTTACGATCTATTGGAAGAGCTGCACAAAAATCATGGATTTCATGGCTCTTCCAGAATGACCTATAGAGAGGTGATAACAATAATCCTCTACATTTTATCACAGAATGAACTTATGAGAGGAGGCATTGAGCAATTTCAGCACTCATCTAAAATGATCTACAGAGGTATTCAATTAGGTTGAATGCCCTAGCCAGTTTATTATCAAAAATCATCAAACCCGAGGACCCAACCTTCCAAAGGACCTCCATACAGACTTACAAAGATGTGATAACAATAACACTCTACATTTTATCATAGAATAACTTATGAGACGAGTCATGAAACAATTTCAGCACTCATCTAAAAAGATCTGCAAATGTATTCAATTGGGTTGAATGCTCTTGTCATTTTATCATCAAAAGTCATCAAACCCGAGAACCCAACATTCCAAAGGACCTACATACAGATCTCACAAGACATACGTTATATGTCATATTTTAAGGTAAATCAATACATTCATACTTACCTAAATTTAATTGAACAACGTAATTCAAATGCTTTTGTTAAATACTTTAGGACTGCATTGGAGCAATTAATGAAACACATGCGGATATACGTATATCGAATAGTGAAAAGATCGCATTCATCGGGCAATGTGGTTCACCAACACAAAATGCCCTGGTTGTATATGACTTTAACATTTGCTACACTTTTGTTATAGGCAAAATCAATCTCCCGACAATCCAAATTTTGCTTTCTTGCTTCAATTCAAGCATGTTTTGTTCAAACATACAAAGAGAGAAAACAACATGGCAGCCCTTACTTGTGCAAAGATGGCTTTATTAAGTGATTTTACTTTGCATCATGTAAATGACAAGGACCCATTTTTTTTGGCTTTAAATGAAGATAGTGCATACTTTGTAAATGTCCACCAGGTATAGTTTTCTGTTTTGCTTTTTTGGGGTCTTTTTATCACCCATTTTGTAACTCTTTTTTTAGGGGTCTTTTATAATTTTAATGCAAATGCACATTTCAATGACGGGAAGAAAATACACACGACAATCGGATATTCAAATTTACCACAAAAATTCAAAAATATAATTTTATGCACTCACCACCAGATAAATATTATTTGGCAGATGTTGGATATCCCTTACAGAGAAGGTTTTTCAAGTCATTTCCAGATATCAAATACTACATTCCTGGTTTTGAAAGAATTAGAAATGTTGCTCGAGGTAGGAAAAAAATGTTTAGCAAGAGACACTCATCATTACGTGGTGACATTGAAATAACATTGGAGTTTGAAAGAAAAAATAAGTAATACTATGAGATATGCAGGTATTTACAAAAATTGAAACAACACTACTTTGCAAAGTATTTACAAAAATAAAATTTTTGTAAATACTTTGCAAAGTAGTGTTGTCCACAGGTTAATTACTTCGATCGAGCTAGGACTACAAACAACCTAAGAATATTGGGGGCAATCATCTTCTCAAGATTCGTTGAATAGTAGCATCGGTCCTTATCCTCTCCTTTTATTAAAGGTCCTTGAGGTAATAGATACTATTTTAAAATCCCACATCGTATCCCTCGCTTTATCACACATTAGCATTATCGTCATTGCCCTAACCACCTAGACCTCAGACTTACAAAAATCCCGATGATCCATATGTAGCAAAAAAAAGTTTACCCAGTTTCTCACAAGGATTTAAGAAACCTTAGAGAAGACTCAAATCCTTGAGCATTGGGTCAATTAAAATAGGATAAGTAGTGTAGGGTATTTTTGTTGATTTAGGTGAATTATCTGGTCCCGAAGCATAACCTAGTGGATCCCTAAAAATTCTAATGGTTCATTTTCTGGAACAAACTATAATAAGTTTTGTAGTCCTTCAAAATATCCAAAAGATTTCAAAAGTGTTTGAGGATAACCCTAGACAACTTTTAAAACCCTTTGAAATGTTTTTAGTTCATTTGAACTTATTATAATATTCAGTTAATCATCCAAAGTCAGATTTAATTTCAATGAATTAATACACCCTATGCTCAGTGAACATTAATACTTTAATCATCCTGAGAGTGGGGTAGTCTGGCTGTCACTTAATGTTCTACTTAAGAGTTATAAAAGTGGGTACCTTTAGGGCAAACTCAAGTCATAAAGGATCTTGTACGCACCACTAAAGTTGGGTCTGTAGTGTTTAAGGGTATTCATAAATTAATCATATTCCTCTTTTCTAAACCTCTTTAAATAAGTTTAAATATCAAACCTAGCTCACTACCAAGCCCTTAAATCCAATCTTTGGGGTAGGTTTGTAATAATCAAAGGTGTTAAATTAAATGAAATTCAATTCTCATTAAGGGGTCATGCTATCATCTAATCACCAATAAGGGGGTTCAAATAAGTGAATTATTATCTTTCTAGTTTAAGCCTGCTACCTTAGTATCATCCAACTAAATTAATCTCCAAGTAATAATAATTTATAAAATTATAATTTTACTCGTATCATAAAAAGGTGACCAGTTGGTTTCTATCTCTTAACCCATTATATTTCAAGCATCCAAAAGGGTTTATTACGATCAAAATTATCCACTTGCCCCTTTGGTTAACCAAAAAATTAATTAGGGTATCAAAATCTCAAATTACCATTTTGCCCCTAGGGCCTCTTCACTTCATAACTCATTAAATACAACTCAAATGACTTTAAAATTTGTATGGTACCCCACTCATGGGTCAATTAAAATATCAAAGGAGAAATTATGATTATTTTAATTTTTATTTAATTTATATAATTATTTTAGCTCAAAGTAGGATTTTCAATATTATTTTTTTTAACTAATCAAAGTAAGATTTTTGTTCATAGGAAGGTTCACCTAGGTCAGAGGACCACTTGGATAAAATTTCATGATTTTTCAAATTATATTTTAATTATTATAATTATAGTGATTTTAGTGATTAATTAAATAGAAAATATATTTTAATTTCAAAAATTACTTTTTATTTTTTTAAAATTTTTCTAAGTCCAGAGAACACAGAGAAGCAAACTTTCATTTTTATGATTTTTATTCTACTTATTATAATTATTTTAATGAGAAAGTAAGGAAAATACATTTTTGACATTTAAAAATACATAACTACATTAGAAAAAAATTATTAAAAATATTTTAAAAGGTACCAAGTGATTAGAAAACAATTAGGAACATTTTGGTTCATTTTCATATTTTTGGAATTTTTTATTATTTTTAATTATTTTAAATTCAAGAAGTAGCTCAAAAATGAACTATTTATTTTAAAACAATTGTTATTTTTCCTAAGTGACCCTACTCACAAGTAACTTAGACAACCAATTTTCATAATTTCTTAATTATATTTTAGTTATTATAATTATTTTAATACAAAAATGTCATTTTATTTGAAAAATAGACTTTACTGATCAAATTAACTCAAATGGGTTTCAAATTTTTACAGTGACTTAAAATAATCATTATTTACAGTGTGAAATCATTTTTGTTAATTTTTTATAATAATATATTTATTTAATTTTTTATAAATTTTGAGCACTTAATTAGCTAGAAAGTTATACACAATTATTTAAATGTATTTTACATATTTTCTAGAGTCCTCTGACCACAGGAAACCTACCAAAGCAGACCTCATATTTTTTTTATTAAGATTTTACTTTATATAATTAATTTATTAAAATGGGCCAATATACTTAAAAATTAGGGTTTCAGAGCTAGAGGTGTCCTCTGACCTTCAAAAAATCAGGAGACATCCTTACTATCATGAGGAATCAATCTCCAAAATTTCAAGCCATGGTGATTAATATTTACATAATTAAATTTAAAATAGTCCATAGGGTATTCAATTAATTACAAATCAAAGACACAATAAATAATTTTTATTTTTATTCCACATTTTTCTTCTCTATTCACTCAGCAAGAAGGTACTTTTATTTTATTTTTATTATTTTTCTACACCAAGTTATGAATTTTTGAAGTTTCAGTATTTAATTAAATCCAAAATACCCTATTTATCTACTTATCCACGCGGCGCTGACTAGATCCTTGGCAACTCTAAAAGACTATGTGACGCGCTCCCATTCGATGTTGCCTTCCGCGTCTGTTGACCTCATTTTTTGTCGGGGTCTAGTTTTTTTCCTCTTTAGTAGCCTAGGGTCTAGCCATAGAATTTTTCTGTTGACTATTCCTAGAGGACTAGAAAGGGACCCCTCACCATTAGAAATTCCAAATTCTTCTTTGCTCAACTTTGAAGTTCCACATATTGGTCCTAACCTCTAGCACTTAGTAGGTGAGGTCAGTATGGGGGAACTCAAGGGGACTCTCCCATAGGATGGTAGGACCTTAGGACTAACCCTGGGTGGTCTGGTTTTGGTTGAGATTGCTTGCACCCAATAAACTTTCTTACATACTCCAGACCCTAAGACCCCTTGATTTAGTCCCATAACTCCTTTTAGAAAGCTTATATGAATGAATCTATACCCATAGTCTTTGGCTAAGAGGGTTAGAACCAGCATATTGAGCATCCAAAATGAATCTTCATATGGATCCTATTGGTTTGGCATGGCCTCATGGCTAATTTGCCCATTCTAGCCCAAAAGCACCAAATTACCAAAATACCCCTACAACCCTAATTTTTGCCAAAAATCCCAAAATTGCCCAAAATACCCAAATTTTTCCAAAATCATCTCAGACCACTAACCACTACATAAATTGGCCAAAATTCACCTAAATCACCAAATTCACTAAATACCACCAAAATTGCCAAAAATTACCAAAATGCCCTTCATGACCCAAAATTTTCAAAAATTCAAAAAATTCCCAAAAATTCAAGATCATCCCAAATATTCCCATTTTCAAATTTTAACCTTAACACTGATCCAAATTGACCAATTTGACCAATTTGACCAATTTGACCAATTTTACCGAATTTTACCAAAAGCCCCAATTTTGCCCTTAAGGGCCCAATTTCCTTAAATTAGCCTTAATCTTGGCCCAATTGACCCCAATCTTGCCCAATTTCAAATACAAACCAAAATTTAATATACTTAATCCTAATCTAAACCAAATTCAAGCTCAATTTGACCCAATTGCAATCCCAATTTTACTTAAATCAAAAGGCCCCAATTTTGACCATATGACTAAATCCACCAAATTGGCATTCAAATTCAATTCAAATCACTTGAAATCACTTCCAAACTCTTCATGACATCTTCCGATACCAAATTAAATATTCAATTAGCCCAAATTAAATCTCAATTTTTAAATCCCAATCCCACTACATCTAATTTCAAAAACCCAAATCCAAAGCCCGCATGACATTTTTTTTTCTCTTCATCATCCATTTGATTAAAATCATTCCCTAAGTTTTAAATTCATGATCGAATCATTCCAAATCAAGCATCATGCCAAAATTCACCAAAAATACCAAATAAATTCAAAATCCCCTTTCATGCAAAAGAGCTAAGCCATTCCCAAGCCATAGATGAGCCATGGGAGCCTTGTTACCTCATCAAGCTATCAATGGCAAGAGGCCAAGACACTTTCAAATATCCTTAAGATCCTTTTTAACCCACTTCATGAAACATCCAAACCTCATGCTTATGGAAAATCACTTGGATAGAGACCTCACCATGATGATTAAGTTGAATCATCTGATTTCCCTCAGCATCCAAACCATCCTTGGTGAGTGAACCCAACCCCAGACCATGACTTGACCCAAAATGACCCTTCCCCCATCCTATTTTAATTCAAAACCTATACACATGGCCAACCCCAATTGACTTCAGCAAGCCCAAGCCCTGACCTCCCTGAGTTAGATGGTGAGCCCTCCCTAGCCGGCCAGCCACCTAGGTCGCCGGAAAACCCATGTTCAAAGGCTCCACCTAGGCCAAAACTCAAAATTGAACCCAACTAAGTTGGATCATTCCAATTGGATTGTTGCCCCTTCCTATCCTCAACCTAAGCATATTATGGCACCCACCAATTGCCCCTGATGGTCTCTTCTTCCCCCTCTATTTAAACCCACCCTCCATGGACAAGAGGGGGGAGCTTGAAATTCCATGGGGAGACTCTGCCAAATTGCTCCTAGAGCCTCTTCAATACCTCTTGAGTTCAACCCAACCATCCTCAAGCCCTTAAACCCACTGCCTGAGTTCAATTTTGGAGTTCAAAATTAAGCCCAAAATAGAACATCCCTCTAGACTCCACCAAATTCAAATTAAATGCACCCACACCATCCCCTAAGTGAGAGAAGAAAATACCCCACAAAAGCCCCATCACCAGACCACCCTAAGATGGACTTTGATCGAGCCCCTAAATTGGCCTTGGTCAATTTCATATCTATGCATTTCACCACGGCTTGAAGCTTCATCTAAGAGCTCTTTGGACTCAAGGCAAGCTTTTGGAAGCACCCAATCGAGGCCACACCTTTTGGGCAAAGGTATTGAAACATAATACTAAACTGAGCTTCATTTGATTCTACATACTCATAGAATTGATTTAAGGCTTGATTAACTGTATATATATGTTCTCCTAGTCAAGACGAGTCGATAGGAACAAACCTCGCTTAATTTAATTGAGTATCGAGAGAGATATTAAGGTTTGAATGTGGACAGTTCTCAGGCTAGGGATTTGGAGATGATGACCCGTAGTTGTTGGATCACGTGTTTATCAAACAGAGGGCTCTAATTGCACCAGACGAGAAGAGCGAGTGGTACAGTGGAGACGCGTGGCAGCTGACTCAAGTGGCGGCATCAAATGGGAGCGCACCACATGGAAAGTTTAGAGAAGCTGGTTTGGAGATGTTGAGGAGTGCGTGGTGCCACGTCACTTAAGTAGGAAAATGGGAATTTTCTTATTCATTTAAATAGCCAAAACTTCAAAAATGCATATCTTTGTGTAGAAAAATCACAAAAATAAAATAAAAATACTCTTTTGCTCAATGAACAGAGGAGAACAATGTGAAAATATATTCATGTCCAATTGATGCATGAATAATTTTTAATTATATCAATGGTGTTTTTTTTTATTTTGATTCTCCATTTTAATAAACATTTCACCATGGCATGGGACCATGGAGCTTTTGATGTATCTGTTGTTAGGTATCTCTCCTAGTTTTTCCAAAGTCGGGGGGGCATCTCTAACCAAAGATATCTAATTTTCAAGTTAATAAAGCCTGTTTTGTTAAAATAAATATAATAATTGAAATTCTCCTCATAAAAATATAAAATTTATTTTTTTAGGTTCACTGTGGTCAGAGGACCATAGAAAAAATATAAACTTGGTTTAGCTCAATAAAAATAATCTTAACTATCACTAACCCTAAAAAATGAAATAAAATTAATTTGGAGTAATTACAAATATAAATGATATAAAAAACATTCTCCACTGTAATTTAATGTGAGAGGAGCTCCCCATAAAAATTTCAAGTCAATTGGAGTTAATTGGATTAATCAAATGGATTAATCAAGTGAAATTACGTTTTTTGCATTAAAATAATTATAATAATTAAAATGCTACTTTAAAAATTACCAAAATTGGTTTTGGGAGCTCCTTATGACCAAAGGAACCTGAGAAAAATAAAATTAGAACTAAAATAAATACTTCATTTCTTAGCTCTTTTTGGACAATAAAATAACAAAAAATTAATTAAAAATCATAAAAATTGCAAAATTATAAAAGCACACTAAAATTTCATATTTGGCTTCCTGATAACTTGGAATCAATTAAAGTAATTTTCCTAATTTTCTAAGTCAAGATAGTAATTTTAAAGGCTTAAAAATAAATTTTCTTTAATTTTTCACTAAAATAATTCCAATAATTAAAATATAAATAAAAAAATATGAAATTTATTTATTTGTATTCCTTGGACTCAGATAGATTTAATAAAAATAAAAAACTTAATTTTCTACTTAAATAATTTTTTATATTTAATTAATGCTAAAAAACAAATAATTCTAATAATTAACCTAAATCTCTTAAATTATGAAAATGGGACTAAGTGATCCTCTAATTTAGATAAACTTTCAATAATTTTCTTAAGGATAGAAGTTTTTTATTGGTTGAGTTATTAAATTTTCATTGCAAATTCCTATTTTTGCATTAAAAATAATTATAAAATTAAATAAATTCTGAAAAATCACATCTTCTCCTCTGATATTCTAATTAACTCATGAGTGGGGTAACATAAAAATTTCAAGTAATTTGAGTCTAATTTAATGAATTATAGGGTATTAAGGCCTTAGGGGCAAAAGGGTAATTTTGGAATTTAAGGCTTAATTAATATTTAGGCTTAACCAAAGGGCTAAATGGGCAACAAATAATCTTAATTGATATGTTTTGATGATTGTAATATGAAAGGGATAAATGGTAGTAACCAACTTCACTTTGATCTTGTAAAGGATAAATTTGTAATTTTCTTAAAATTGATTAAATTTAGAAGAATATTTAAAGAAAAAATATATTAAGGTGAGGGGTTTGATTTTTGGAAGAACATAACTCACTAATTTTAAGCCCCACTTAATGGTTTTGAAATGATTTATGATTCATGATAAGGATTAAGGGTATAAACATTTAAATATGTTTCTAAAATTACAAATTTACCCATTAATTTTTAAGGACTTAGTAGTGAACTAGGCTTAATTAAAATTTTGTTTAATGAGATTTAGAAAAGAATCTATAACTTATTCAAAACCTATTTAAAACACTACAAGCTCGTCTTTAAAATCAAAGTGCTAAGTTTCTTAATTAGACCAAATTGACCCTAAAGGTCTTTACCTATATAATTTATAACTAAAACATCAAGTGATAATTACCCCTTTCTTAGGGTTGGCTAGAACATCAGTTCATTGAGAATAGGGGTATGATAACAATGAGTTATGAAGCAACCTAATGAGTTTGAACGAGCTCGAGTCTTTTTCAAAAGATTGTGAGATGCCCAGGGCCCGGTCCCTGGACCTTTCTCATACTCTTTTGGATACCTTGAAGGATGATTAGAATCTATTATACCTTGCTTAAGAAACCATCTATACAGTTAAATAAATAGGATATACTAAAATATGATATAGAATCTGGTAGACACACCTTAAATTTGTACTTCCTACTTTTTATACAAGCATGTTTTAATTCCTGCAAAATTATATATATATATATATATATTTATATGCCTTGT
>NW_018230057.1:0-6978 GCF_001263595.1 Phalaenopsis equestris | reverse complement strand
CAAAACAAAAATTTAAAAATCAAATAAGATAAAATTCACCACCACAACATTTAAAATATAAAATAGCTCAAAATTTAATCACAAACATCACAAAACTAAAATTGCAACTAAATTAAAATGTCTCTATTGGATGATCGGGAATCCCTCGGAGGAGGTAACCTACGGTTACTAACGAGATTTCCCACGGTCTAAATGAAAGTATGGAGCTCATTAAGTTGAGTTTAATAAATTCATTTGAACTAAGTGAATCCAAAAGAAAATAGTGGTACCAGAACGAGGGAAACGTAGGATCATAACCGGTGTCGTTCTAATCAACTTTAACATGCTTCATAATATTTAAACAACCATGAACCTTAGAATATTTGATTTGACATCATAACCTGACACATTAGAAAACTTAAACTCGTCACAACGAAAATCTTGGAGCTAACATTGTGGGCAGCATGACCATCTTCATCAGTAAGATGATCTATAATAACATATCTCTCCTTATAATTAAACAACAAGCCATAATATTTCAAGGAACTTCGAGGTTGTTTGCTTATGCAACATAAATTCTCAACTTATCTTTAGGCCTTTGTATGGTTCTACTATATAATATAAGCCCTAACTTGCCTTAGGATTCCGAGGTTGTTGTTCGTTATGACCTAAATACTCTTATCTTTCAACCTCACATCTTCAAGGTTATTGTATGATTGTTTCACACGAATATAAGCTCTAATTAATAAAATTGGCAGAATAAACCATTCAATAATTCTAATCTCCAAAACTGAAGCCAAATAGTAGGATAGTTTTGGGAAGTCGCCAAGGTTCTCCTTCGAATCTATGACATCCCCTAGCCTCTCTCCCTTTGGATTCTAAAATAAAATGTTCTAAATTTGAGTCATTCCCCTTTCACACATCTTTGTCTGATCATCTTGAAAGTTTCTATTCCCTTGAACTCCTTGAAGAAAATATCTCCTGATTTTTATCGAGAGTTTTCTTGGGTGACTTCAGTTATCTAGGATGTAATTAACCATAGGGGCTTGCCCTTATAGGAAGCATTTCTTAACCCAGCTTAATATAAACTCTATTTAACCCTTCATATTAAATAGAGGAACTTGTTGGCTTATAATAAAAATTAGTTTTTACAGACTTAACAGATGCCATACAATCGTTAGTTTATTTAATCGAGTCTTACCAGTAAGTAGTCTGTTTTTTCTTTGGGATGGACACATTATTTGCGGTATTAGGCTCGTTTATTTAAACCACTAGGGATATGAGATCAGTCTGGTCTTGTATTTTCGAAAATCCAAAATGCTATTTTCCAAATTATATATTAAATTAAATTAAAATAGGTGTTGGGATATCCATCGTGGCAACCAACAACTTCACAACGCCCAACTTTTTAGTGTCGTCGGTGTCAGCTGCCATGCAGGTCGTGCTTTATGAAACATCTCCCCATTCTAATCCTCCTCCATTGTTGGATCGATACACACGCAAATGGGTGACATCCATTCATCGCCCCCATCTGTTCTAAATCGAGAACCGTCCACAGTAAAATACTTCGATCTCCCTTGATACTCAACCAAATCACTCACAATTTGTTTTTATAGCTTCATCTAATCGATACAAACACATCCATATGGCTAGATGCATTTGAGATTAACATTCTCTTCATAATTGATGAAATTAAGCACGTACGTTTTTAGGTTTTGTGATCTATACCTTAGCCCAAGAGGTGAGGCCTCAATTGGGTTGGTTGTAGACATTTGTTGTGACTCCACGAAGCTCCTCCAAGAACCAATTTGAGCTGAGGTTGAGCCTAGGCAAGAGTTTGATCATGGGGTGATGCAGTCTTGGTCTAGAAGTGGGTTAAAGTGCTCAACATATGAGGGTTCTGATGGGGAACTTCTTGTTTGGTTTGAGGAAGATTTTCGAACTTCTTGTTTGGTTTGAGGAAGATTTTCGGTGGTTTAATTTGAGATTTGGTGGAGTTTAATGGAGTGACAGAAAAAAAACCGTAGATTTTAAACTCAAAATTGAGCTCAAATAGTGGATTTCAATGGGGGAAAATGGTTGGAATGAACTCAAGGCAGCTTGGAGAGGCTCTGGAAGAAAATTGGCAGAGTTTTCCCAAGAATTTGGCACACCTAGAAGCTGGCCAAAAATGGGGCTTTCTGTATCCATGGCTAAGGAGAGGTCCTCAGGCTCTGATTGGTTGGTTCCAATAAGCTTATGTGGAGTGCTAAGCTACGCTAGTGACCAATCAAGTTTAGCCAGATGGGATGGGTTAAAACTTGAGTTCAAAGGAGGGGAGTTCTTCTCGGATTTGAGCTCTCTGGCAACTAGGGTGGCTGACCAGAGGTGAGGTGGTGGCTGGCTGGGTCAAGGAGAGTCAGAGAAGTTTTAATTGTGATTGGCCCTAAGGCTTGATTATGGTGGTGCGGTGTGGGGGGGGGGGGAGTTTAACCAAATGGGGTAAGTGGCTCCTTAATCTAAGGGACCCTTGGTCCATGATTTCAAAATTGGGTGTTGGGTGATTTGATTAGCATCCTAGAGAACTAATCAGGGTAGGAGAGGATTAAGGGTGGTTAATGCAAAATAGTTGAGTTGATTTGTGGTTTAGGTTCAAAATTAGGGTTTGAGCTAAAAGTTGGATTTAGGCTTGGTTTGAGCTTGGCTTAAAAATTGTTTGAAGAGTTTAATGGGTTCATGAGGATGTCATGAAGATTTTAGGAGATGAAATTGGGGCAATTGAATTGATTGCAAGGCTTAATTTGATGGAATTTTGAAGATAGGTCAATTTTGGGGAAATGGATTTGAGCTTGGGTTTAGGTTGGGCTAGGGTTTGGATCAAGGCTAATTGAAGGTTTACTTTGGTGTGGGGAAATTTCATGAAAAATTTGGGGGGTTTAATTGAGGGTTAAATTAGGCTTAGAATTTGGGTTTGAAATTGGATTCAATTGGGCTTAAATTTGGTTCAAAATTGGTTTAGATATGAAAAAATTGGAAATTTGAAATCTATTTGGTGGAAATTTGGGGTGATTTGGGGTAATTGGGTCTTAAAGTGCAAAATTGGGACTTTGGTCAAATTAGTCAAATTGGACTTCATGAGTGGTCAAGATTGGTTTTGGGAGTGTTTGGAATGATTTGGGGGGTTTTGGAAAATTTTGGGCCACCAAGGGTATTCTGGTAATTTTTGCAATTTTGGGGGTATTTTGGGAATTTTGAAAATTTTGGAATGTTTTGGGCAATTTGAGTGGTTTAAAAGAGTTTGAGATGATTTTTGGGCAAAATTGGGTAATTGGATAGAATGAGATCAATTTGGGATGCTAATCGTAAAATTACCCTTTTTTTTAGCCATGAGATTAAGGGAGCTCCCATTATGGATCCTCCATGTGTTGTTCTTAGCCAAACCCTAGCCTAGAGCTAAGGGTTTAGGGGACTATCCACATGAGTTTCCAAAAGAATAAGGGATCAATCTAAGCATGTTTGGTTAAGGTTTTGGGTTGTGAGTGAAGGTGAGGGGTATCAAGTGTGTGTGTGCAAGACTAACCAAGACCACACCGCCAGGGCTAACCCTAAGGCCAAACAGTTCTATGGGGACTCTCCTTGCGCTCCCCCATATTTGCTTCACCTACAAAGTGCTAGAGGTTAGAAAAAAATATGTGTAACTTAAAGATGAGCAAAGAAGAGTTTCATAATTTATAATGGAAAGGGTTCCCTTTACTAGTCTTATAGGAATAGACAACAGGAAAGTCATATGGCTAGATCATAGGCTTCTAAGGAAGAGACTAGACCTCAACCAAAAGTGAGGTCAACAGTGTGTGTGCCTTTTTATGGGTGTACTCAAGGAGTAGGTGCACCCAACACTAACTCGAGTGTTCTTGGAAACTGCTCGCCTTAAAGCAGGTATGTCAAGCTTTGGGTGTGGGTGCGCCTAAGTCTTTGCACAAGTACCTCATATTCTCAAGTTGTCTAGCCAAAATTACCTCATTTGCATAGCTGCACCCAGTGTTGGGTGCTAGTGTGCTTGCTTGGGGCGCGAGTGCAACCAGTCTAAGGTGCTAGTGCGCTCAGATCAGACTTTGGCTTTATGCTCTAAGCATATGCCGAAGGGCTAGAATGAGTGTCTTTATTCACGGGGACCTTCATAGGAGCAGAATATGGCTCGAAACGTTCAAGTGAACATACTACACTTGTGACATCAAAAATTAATTCTGAAAATTATTATTATTATTATTATTATTATTATTATTATTATTATTATTATTATTATTATTATTATTATTATTATTATTATTATTATTATTGTTGTTATTATTATTATTATTATTATTATATTTCTTTAAATTAGTTGACTCAACTTTTTAAGAAAACAATATATAATTAAAGCAAACTACTTCGATAAGTAAGCTCATTTGTTAGACCTAAGAAATGCTAAATTCCATTTTTTTTTGTAATTAAGTTTATCCACAAAGAGATTACTATAAATAAATTACTGATTATAGACCTATTTCATTTTGCAAATATATTTTATAATTTCACACTCTTAGTAAACAAATTAAAGGTTATTATGCCTAAACTCATCACTTATGTAAAAGCATCCTTTATGATAAATTGAGATATCTAGTAGAATAAGATGTTTCTATCATCAATGGAGAGTCGATGCAACAATAGATTTATACCAACTGCACATAATGAAAAGTTATATGGGAAACTTATATTTATAGATGATTCACATTCTTTGGGCCATATTGAGTTTGCTTCCATGCACAATATGCTTATTTTTTATTAGAAGTTAAGGATATGATGGGTCTTTATGTTAATTTAGAGACATTTTATATTATTTCTAATGCTATAGCAAATTCTAAGAGCACTATTGAAATAATTTCTTTAAAGTTATGCAACCTTCTTTCTTAATATTTAAATTTGTAAACCTCTTATGGAAGAATTAAAATAGCAATGTAAATGCACTTTTAGTAAATTAAATGCATGAATCAAAGGTTAGAAGTAGAAATTACTTTAATATTAATAATAATAATATTATTATTATTATTATTATTATTACTACAACAACAACTACTACTGCTACTCCTCAGTTGAGTTTCAATTTCCAAAACAGTCCTCGATGATCTGTCCATTACCAGGAGTGTTATTATTGTAGAACTTATCAATTTATCTCTAGGTATCCTTTTTAGGTTAAATCAATAAAATCTTCCCAAGCTCCCTTCAAAAGCGTCAACAATTTGATTAATAGTTATTATTATTATAATAATAAAGCCCCTCAAGAACTTTAATTATTTTTTAAAGTATTATTACTGCACCCAAATAGGAAGGGCATCTTGGTTATTTTCTCCTACTGGCCTTTAGATGAATCATGAACCTAAAATCAAATAAAATGTTCTAATAAAAAGCTTTTCCTTGCACTATTATAAAATAAGTCTTGCTCTTATTTTTGTGGTTATCTTCCTACCTTATAATTGCCTAATTGTTTTTTATGAAGATTTAAAGACCATGTTGAACCTTTTCGCTTGGCATATATCCAATCTCATTTAGACCTAGAATCCTTTTCTAGTGTCATTAAATGACTAAACTAAACCCAAATTAGCCAGGACTTGAACCCACTTAAAATAAGATTTGAGTCAACCCTAATTTAAATATAAAATTTGAATCTAACAAAACAAAATTTAAAATTGACCAAACTAAAATAAAATCAAATATAGTCAGCCTCAACCAAACTCTAAAATTAAATTAAAAACCAGCTTCATCCAAATTCACCTCAAATTTATCATTCTCTCCACAGATCATCATAGAGCTTGAAATATCATTTTGACAGTTGCATGATCTTTGTTATTACATATGGAAAAAGTTTTCATACATGAAAATTACACCTACGTTAAAATTTTTCATTGAACATCATTTTTCAGAACGAACTAACGATTATGTTTAGGTTGTTGAAACCTTTTAAATTAACTCCACTCAAACTATTTAGGGATCCATCAAGACTACAATAATTTGAGCTATAATAAAGATAATCATAATCATAATCATATTAATAATCATGATAGCCCCTCAAATTGTATTGAAATCAACATCAAACTTAAACTAAAGTAAAATAAGCTAAAAAATATTTAAAAATCAATTAAAATCCATAAAAAAAAACTCTTAAAATCTACTCTTTGTTAGGATAAGACCCAAATTTTGGCTTCAAATTTCTTAAGATAAAGATCACCTTAACTAAAGCTACTTCACCAATGTATTCTGCTAATTTTTTCTTAGTCAAATGTGCCGATTTCTAATATTTTTCATAAACACTTTAACTACCTTGTTTGAACTTTGAACTGAAGTACCTTGAGATATAGACACCAAAAATTAAAAGCCACTTCAACATTGTGTTCACATTAGTTTTTTGAGCCAGTCTCCCATTTCTTTGGCCCCAACCACCTCAACCCCTTCATTCAAATTTCCATCTCATTTCCCTTTTCCCTCCTTTAATTGGTCGAAATCCATCCCCCCCCCCCCCCCCCCCCCCCCCTTTTAAAATTTTAAAATTATCTATCATTTAAGAAAATTCCCTCATGAATTTTTGAAATCCCATTCCTCACTCTCATTTTGGTCGAAAATGCCCTCTCCCTTTCCCTCTCTTCTTCTCTCCTCCCTCGGTCGCCCATCTCTCTCCTTTTTTTCTTCTTCTTCTTACCTTAGTTGAAACCCCATCATTTCGTTTCCCTCTCTTCATCAAGGAGATCAAGAAGATTCCACTTCTCTAAAGCAAGGAAATTAAGAGCTTCCATTCAAAGAAGGCATAAGCTCTTCCCTCCTTCATTTCAATTGTTTTTTAATGAAATTCAAAGAGTTTTGTAAAAATAAGATGTGAACTTCACTCATCTTTTCCCCATCCCAACACCATGGCTGAAATCAATCCTTTCCTCCTCTCTTCTACTTTAATTGAAATCATTAATCATTTTGAACTTTTAGAATCATCAATCATGT
>NW_018230056.1:0-440 GCF_001263595.1 Phalaenopsis equestris | reverse complement strand
TCAATTTTTACATAAATGACGTCTTACATATATATGAATTTTAAAATTTAAAAAACTGATATATTAAATGTGATATGAAAGAACTGGGTGGCATGAAAGAAAAAAAATTAAATTTTAGATGTTAGCTATGTAAATACATAACAATTCAGCGCTAAAAAAACGTAATGATCATTTTTTTTTCCTTTAATGAATAGTTGTTTAAGAAAAATTAAATCTTAATACAATACAAAATAATATCTGCTTGCTTCTGTAAATTTTGACTATTTTTAAATACAATTCAATTTATTTTTGAAGATAAAAAACTAAAATATATAAAAATTATATCAACTAAAATAGAGAACAAAAGTGATATCAAACAAGCTCTTAATTTTTAAAAATTAGTATTATTAAATTTTTATTTCACTTTTATATTATTGTTAATACTTTTTTATTTAATTTAT
>NW_018230055.1:3668-9583 GCF_001263595.1 Phalaenopsis equestris | reverse complement strand
AAAAAAAAAAAAAAAAAAGTAAACGCATCAAAATGCTTAAATTCAACCTTATAATGCAAGTTGCATTCAACTTTAGAATATAAAGAAACCAAACCCATCCACGTTCAAAGAAAAGCAATGAGTCCCCACCATAATGCAAGCTTCCATTAGTCATTCGATGTCCCTATATATGTTGACTAATATACAGTGATCATTAGACAAGTTGGTCAATATTTAATATATTGCTTGGGTTTCATTCTGAGAAGAGAGAAAAGATGAGGAGGTTGTCGAACCTGGCAGCAATTGGTATTGTTGCAGGCGAAGATAAGCAAGAAATTTTCTTTTTTTTGGGAACAGTTCTGTTCTCTATGCTCCTCTTGGTCTGGCTTGTGGTATTTCTGTGTGCTGAGGGAGCTAAGGATAGAAAAATGGAGGAGTCAGAGCCGCAAATCTATGATGGAGCAGGCTGTGGGGTGGCTTGTGGTGCAGGTTGTGGTGCCTGAGAGTCTCTGGTTATGAAATTTTTCAATTTGTAAGTTGTAGGAGTGGGGGAATTCAGGAAGCAGAGGAAGCATGTAGATTTATAAATAATTTTGTTATTCAGTTTTTGTGTTGAAATTTTTCTTTTCTTTTGCAATAATTTGGGGGTGTAGTCTGTGTATTTATCAGGATGGTAGACGTTTTATGTGCTGTTGTTTTTGGCTGCAATCAGGTTTTTATAAGAAGATCAGCACGTTTATGAGAAGATGGCCTGGTTTTCTTTGAGGGAATCTTTGTGAGGGGAAGTTATTTAGGCATTGAAGAGCACATGCTTCTTCAGGTTCTTGGGACAGTTTTGCAATTCCTTTTTTTTGTGCACTTTTACTTGTGAAGTTTGGGATAGATTTGAATCATGATACTTGTCAATTTTGCATGAGAGGCTTCTGCAATTTCTCTTTTTTTTTTCTTCTCTTTGAAGAATTGCATCAAAGCGGTTTAAGGCCTATAGATTATGAGTTATTTAGCTGGCTCTTGGTCTTCTTACTGGAAATATATTATTTGGGCCAAATTCAAAAAAAAAAAAAAACTTATATTTTTATTATTTAATTAAAATACTTATTTTGAGCTATTGAGCTTGATAAATTGATCGAGCTAGCATTTCATTTATTTATTTTTTAAATGAAATTAAACTTACTTTTTATAATCCATTTATTTTATCATACAATCCTGATAATAAGAGAATGGATTTGGTGAGAAGTTATAGAATATATATTTTAAAATAAATTGGCAAGATGCTATCGGAGGAGCCTCCAACCACTCTTAATGCGCTTAACTATTCAAAGTTCTAGAATATATATTGTAAAATAAACTGGCAAGATGCTATTGGAGGAGCATCCAACCACTCTTAATATGCTTAATTATTCAAGTACCACCTCCTTAAGGCTCACGTCGTCAGAGGGGATTCGAACCCCTGACCTGAGGGGTTTTATACCGAGAATGCCAACCAGCAGACTAGGGTACGCGACACAGACAAAAATATACACACACACGTGTGTGTGTTTTTGTGTGTGTGTGTGTCTCTCTCTCTCTTTCTATATATAGATATGAAAAGTTAGTAAAGTAAAATTACATCAATAAGCTTCTCCCTACATCCTTCCACAAAATTTCAATGTATTCTGCAGACATTTTAATGATAAAATATTAGAGAAAAATAAATAAAACTGATATAAGCATATAAAAAAATAATATTGGGGTTTGATCTGAATAGCATTACAGCCTCTTATACTTTATAAGATTCTGGTAATGATGTTGAGGTGTAGATGGTGGAGTAATAATCGTCAACGAGAAAGTGCCCCTTTATTAATGAGAAACAGAAGATGTACAAAGGTCGGCACATCCTTTTGTTATTGCAATACGGTTGCTAATTTCAAAGGGGCAAATTCTTTACATTATAACTTTTATCCAGAACGTCTGATGTACTTTTGACAGCTAGGATTGATTCCAGCAAAATGGTTTTTTTTTTAAATCAATCAGAGCCGTTGAGACTGAAATGGGATTAACTACTCTTAACTACTTTTTTTTATGATTAATCCCTCTACTTATATAGACTTTCGTTTCAAATATATAAGAAGAGTTCCTGTGATAATTTTGTAGGTGAATGTTGAATATTTGTAGGTCAAATGGGCATGTCTTAGGGTCCATTTGGGTCAGGTTATAAGTGCAGGCGGCGTTTTCAAAATGCCGCTGTAATGTTTGGTTCGTCCGTTTCATCAGCTTATTTGAAACTGCGTTTGAGTTTATTCAGATCGCAGGTAGACCCCATTTGACCTAAGTTGTTTATCCTGAAACGCACAAGCTGCCCCAAACGGTCCCTTGGTTACAAATATTGTACATATATGCTGTTAAATGTTAGGATTTTTCGGGACGCTGGAGAAAAAATATTTTAGTCTCTTTGTTTTCCACGATGATCCGATACATGCAAATAGATAATGGAATGTTGTGATTGACGAGACAAACCATAGTTTTTAGGTTTACATTTTCTCGATAGGCCTTGCCTGTTGGAATATTTCTTTACGTGCTCGAGCTGCTTCAAACAACGGCAGTGGAGCTGCGGCGAATGCTCGTTTTAATTTGGAGAAAAATTCTGGCTCTTGACAAGGTATTTCTTATACACGCCTTGACTGTTTTGGATGCTTGTTTATTTTTTTTTGGAGTCATTAGGTGGTTCTTTTCCTATGTTCTATTTAGTGAGCTAAGGATTTGCTGATGGGAGGAAGAAGTTGTAATGTCGGAGTTTGTTTGTTACTGTAGCATGCTATTTTTGAGATTTTGAAACTGAAAACTCTATTTTTTTTTGTGGGAAAAAGACTTGTCAGGTTGATCTTGTGAAATATGGAGGTCATACCTATTTTATTAAGTTTCTCGATAGCATGGATGCTTACCCAAAACATCGGGCAATGGCCGCCTTTGTTTTAGCAGTTATTGTTGATGGGCACAGACGAGGACAAGAGGAATGCATGCAAGCTAATCTTTTCCATGTATGCTTGAAGCATCTGCAACTTGCAAACCCTAATGAAGCACAAACTGAGCATCTCCTACTTCAATGGTCGTGCATTTGGTTGGGAAAATTTCGGGAGGATTTTCATGAAGCACAAATTATTGGTTTACAAGCAGATACACTAGTTATTTTGCTCTATTTGTTGTCTGAGCCCCAACCAGAGGTTTTACCCCCATTTTCTCCCATTTCCAGCAACATCAAATTTATCTTTTTGCATATTTTACCCATTTTGCTTGACTATTTATCTCTTTCTATCCTTTTAAAATTTATAGGTTTTACTTGGCCATTCTCATCGATTTCAAGCATTGGTGCTTCTAGGAAGATTTCTTGACAAGGGACATTGGGCTGTAGATCAGGTACTGTATCATTATATTGCATCATTGCTATTTCCTACAAAAAAAGGAAATATTTTTTTATATATGCTGATTTGAATAATGTTCAAATTTCCTCGACAGGCCTTGCTTGTTGGAATATTTCCTTATGTGCTCAAGCTACTTCAAACAATGACGATGGAGCTGCGACAAATTCTCGTTTTCGTTTGGACAAAAATTCTAGCTCTTGACAATGTATTTCTCATAAACATCCTGACTGCTTTGCGTACTTGTTTATTATTGTTTGGATCTATTAGATGGTTCCTTTCCCTATGTTTTATATAATTAACTAAGGATTTGTTGTTGGGAGGAAGAAGTTGTAATGCTGGATTTTATTTGTTACTGTAGCATACTATTTTTTTGATTGTTAAACTGAAACCTCTTTTTTGTGGGAAAAAATCTTGTCAGGTTTATCTTGTGAATTATGGAGGTCATACATATTTTATTAAGTTTCTCGATAGCATGGATGCTTACCCAAAATATTGGGCAATGAATTCCTTTGTTTTAGCAGTTATTTTTTATGGACACATACGGGGACAAGAGGCACGCCAGCAAGCTAATCTTTTCTGTGTATGCTTGAAGCATCTGCAACTTGCAAACCCTAATGAAGCACAGAGTGAGCCTCTCTTACTTCAATGGTTGTACCTTTGTTTGGAAAAATTTTTGGAGGCTTTCTATGAAGCACAAATTATTGACAAATTATTTGTTTACAAGAGGATACACTAGTTATTTTCTTCCCTTTGTTGTCTGAGCTCCAATAAGAGGTTTACCCCCATTTTCTCCCATTCCCCGCTCATTTAAGGTTTACTTTTTTTACCAATTTTATTTATTTGAATTATATAGTAATCATTATATTTCAGGTTAGAATTGCATCCATTTTTTGCTCTTGGCACTCTTATTGAAATTGGATCTGACTCATTTAGAGATTGAAATTTAGGTGATGAGGATTGTGATGTGGGTAACAAGTCTAAGATCGACTTGAGGATTGTCAAAGACCTCATGCAACTTATTGGAGATGGAAGCCCTTTAGTTCTGGCTGAGGTTGTTGTTGGTATGTAAATAACTCTTAAAATTTGTTAAACTAAGCTAACAATTTTTCAACACGGCCTCTCCACAAGCTTTGGATACTTAACAAATAATGGGACATGATGCCATGTAGTGGCTAAATACATCACGCTATAGCTGTCTTGTATAAAAATTTAGGACTGCAAGACTTTCATGATCAACATTATAGTTATCATTGTGAAAGCATTGGTAAACTACATTGTTGTGCCTATCTATTGTTGTGGCTTTTTGGATCTGTTATAATCCATTCATTTTTAGCATAATTGTTCCTGTTACTATTTTGAACTTTTTTTTAATATAATCTTTAATTATTTTAGCTGCCTTCTTTTCTATTTTACCCCTTTCACTCTTTAAATATTTCTTCTTTTCTCCGCATTAGATTTTAATCCATTTTAGTTTGCCTTCTAACATATTTGTTCATCCCTTATGAGATTAATACAAAAGGACTATCTTACTACTTTTTCACCTTGGATATGCCAGGTGTGTTGCCATCATATTTTTTTAACAATCATTTCGATCTTTATTTTTGGTTTGCTAGAAATCCATGTAAAGCTCTCAACAACAATAACAACAACAAAAACAAACATTTATCCCATTAAGTGGGCTCGACGTCATGATTTGAGAACCGTGATGATGGAATTTGACAAAATTCCACTACTTCCCCATTTAAAATTCTCTTGTTCCACGGTGTCTAAACTAGTGCTAGACCAAACCCGACCAACCTTTACCTAAGCCCGATTTCAGATTAAATTGAAGCAAAGAGAAGTGTGTGACATCAAGGCAAAGCTTTTCAACCAATCCAATATAGACCTCATCAGTTGGACCTAGATATACACTTAAAACTCTTAATTTTGCATCAGTTTGGATTTTTTGTGAAAGAAATAAACAATTCATGTCCATCTAGCTACATAGATGTTTTCATCTCATTTAGATGAAGCTTTAGGAACATATCCCATACAATAAGGTTGAGAATCGAGCGAGATCATTAAGTTAAAACTTGAAATGTAATTAAAAAAATAAATAACTAAAAAAATAATAAAATAATAAAATATAAAAAATAAAAATGAAAAACAAAATCAATCAGAAATGATTCCTTGGTTCGTTCGGCCAACTAAATCTGATTGCTGGGTGCTAGTCTTCTTTCCCAATATTTTCAATTCAAATTCTAGCACATATATGGGTTAAAAAAAAGGGATAATTTCATGCACGCTATGAGAAACATTGATATTTATAAATTAATGGATCATATGATGATCTACTGAGAATTTGATAAAAAATGAAAATATTGTTCAACGTTTTATCATGAATTTTATATATAGATATATATATATATATATATATGGAACTACACATCGAATTTTTTTGATATGTGGGAAAGTTATAAATGATAGAAGGTAGAACCTTCTAAACCCAAAATGGTACAAATTCTGGTGTATAAACAAGGTGTATCTAACAAAACACCA
>NW_018230055.1:0-3499 GCF_001263595.1 Phalaenopsis equestris | reverse complement strand
TATATATATATATATATATACTTCCCCATTCCAGCTTCCATCTGTGTTTGCTTTCGTCCAGCTATATATATATATTGCAAGTCCATATTCATTTCATCAAAACAAGTTTGCTTGTTTTACATCTAACATATGGGATGCAAGCGAATCCTCATGTAATAGGACTTTTAAAGTATGACATGGAAGTATACTAACAACTATGATTCTAGTAGCATTATCTTCTTTGGCAAGCCAATTTATTGGTTGATTACCTTCCCTTAGTATGAAACTCCACAAATCAGAATTTTTGCAGATATAAGTTTAATCTTCTTTGTGTGCGTACCATGGCTTGTTGGTAGAACATCCTCTCTGAAGGTTGTAAGTCCCCTCTGGTCACAGGTCCAAGGAATCTTTATTTGGTTTTTGATCATTTGTAATGACATATAATCAGCCGTTTCGATTCAAAAAATGTGTTTAAATGTCAAAAACAAATATTGTCGGCTCGTCAAACAATTTTTCATTCCCCTGTATTCTGCGAGATCTCTTGTTATAAGGTAATTATTAGGGTAGAGATTTAAAAGTTTGGGATCATAAAAAATGGTGCAATAGGATTTGTGGAACAATATTGTGACACATCATATCATTATTCAATAATTTCACGACGTTACAATGTGCACTTATGGGTTGCTTGCATATGTAATGATACACGTAGGTCCTAGAATCCTATCAGTCATGATTTGAGGGTCGAGTGATGGAATTTGACCAAATTCCAAGCTAGCGCTGGTGTGTTGCCCCGGCAATGATGTATATTGAACAATTTAAGTTCAAGAAAATGGGGTTTTACATCAAAAATAGACTCTATCAGCTGACCAGGACATTTTTCAGGCCCCCACAATCCCTAAGATGACCCGTTATGAGGTATAATGATAGAGAACATGTAATATTAGCTGATTTAAAACTATGGGGCGCCAAAAATGGTGTTGCACAATATATGGAATGATGTTGTGACACATCATATCATTTTTTGACAATATCAAAATGTTACTTAGTGCCCTTTTGAACTGTTTAAGTCATTAGGATTGTACTAAATCCCTATAAACATAAAATTCAAGATTTGAGGTCGAGATGATAGAATTTGACAAATTTTCAAGTTATGCCGGCGCGCTGCCCCAGTAGTGACAATATCCACTATTTCGATTCAAAAAATATAATTACACGTCAAAACAAAAATATTGTCGGGCCATTAGGGACATTTGTATGTCTCCCGTAGTACGTGAGATGGCTTGTTATGTGGTAAATCATGGAGGACCTAAAATATTAAAAGATTCCAATGTTATGGGGTGATAAAAAATGGTGCAACACAACAAGTGGAACAGTATTGTAACACATTAAATCATTTTTAAAAAAATTCAAGATGTTATGTTATGCCCTTACAGGCTGTTTAAATAATGTCGCAATACACATAAACCCTAGTCACCTAAAAGTCATGATTTGAGCACTGAGATGATCGATTTTCACCAAATTCCAAACTTGCACTAGTGCGCTGCTCCGACAAAGATTCACTGTAAACATTTTAGGTTCAAAATATAGTCTACATAAAAAACTGATATTGTCGGCTTGCCGGTACATTTTTCACACCCTCAAATGGTGTTGCAGAATGTGTAATGGTGCCGCAATACGTCATATCATTTTTTGCAATTTCTTAATATTACTTTATGTCGTTTCAGATTGTTGAAATCATGTAGGGATTCACTAATAACATAATAATAGTAATTAGAGGTTCAAGATGATGGTGTTTGACCTTTCTTCAAGTAAGCGTTTGCGCGCTGCCCCTATAGTGATGTATTGTCCGCCATTTCAGGGTTGAGGGTTCAGGTTCAGGGTTTTCAGGATTTAGGGTTGAGGGTTGAGGGTTCAGGCTTTCAGGTTCAGGATTTAGACTTCAATGTTTAGGGTTCAGGGTTCAGACTTCAGTGTTGAGGGTTGAGGGTTGGGTTGAGGTTGGGGGTTGGGGGTTATGGGTTTAGGGTTTAGGTTTCAGGGTTCGAGGTTGGGGGTTGAGGGTTCTGAGTTCAGGGTTCAGGGTTCAGGGTTCAGGGTTTAGGTTCTAAGTTTCAGAGTTTCTAGGTTTGGGATTTCGGGTTTAGGTTTAAGATTTTAAAGTTTTTTGAGTCAGGTTTGAGGGTTCAGGTTTCAAGGTTCACGGTTCCGAGTTTAGGGTTATGGGTTTAAGGTTGACGGTTCAGGGTTCCGTGTTCAGGATTCAGGGTTGGAGGTTGAGGGTTCAAGGTTTAAGGTTCAGGGTTTGCGGTTGGGGGTTTAGGGTTCACGGTTCAGAGGTTCAATGTCCAGATTTCATGGTCCATGGTTTAGGGTGCAAGGTTAAGGGTTTTAGGGTTTAGGGTTTAGGGTTTAGGGTTCAGAGTTAAGGCTTGAGAGTTGAGGGTTAAGGGTTGAGGGTTCAGGGGGTGTTTAAGGTTGAGGGTTCAGGGGGGTTCGGGGTTCGGGGTTCGGGGAGTTGAGAGTTAAGGGTTGACAATTCACGGTTTAGGGTTGAGGGCTCAGAGTTGAGAGTTGGGGGTTCAGGGTTCAGAGTTCAGGGTTTAGTGTTCAGGGTTGGGTTCAGAATTTGGGGTTGAGGATTGAAGGTTGAGGGTTGAGAGTTCAGGATTCAAGGTTGGGGGTTAAGGATTCGGGGTTGAGGATTAGGGGTTCAAGGTTTGGGGTTCAGGGTGGGATTCAGGGTTGAGGGTTGTTGACCTCACTTCGGTTGAGGTTAGTTTTTCTTTTTTAGTAGCGTAGGGTAGTGGCGTAGGTTCTAGCCATAGGATTTTTCTGATGACTATTCCTAGAAAACTAGAAAAAGAATCCTCACCACTATAAATTCTAAATTCCTCTTTGCTCAACTTGAAGTTCCACATATTGGTCCTAACCTTTAGTACTTAGTAGTTGGGGTCAGTATGGAGGATCTCAAGGAGAGTCCCTATAAGACTGCTTGACCTTAAGGCTAACCATGGGTGTTGGTCTGGAGCTAGTTCGCTCACTTGCACTAACTACCACCTATATTCACTTGCATCCTTGAACCCAGATTTGTTGACTTTGATCCATTGATCTTTTGGGAGGCTCATGTAGTTGGTCCCCTATACCCACTAACCCTAGGCTAGGGTTTAGCTAGGAACAGTACATAGAGGACCCAGATGGGTATTTCATTGGTCCATAGCTCATACATAGGGTCTGTTTGGGGCAGTTGCAGCTTATCCAGCTTCTGCTGATAAGCAGCTTATCCTGATAATCTGCTGATGACCAGCTGATCCGGATAAGTTGTCTGGCTGTTTGGTTAACGCGTCTGGAAAACAGCTGATTGTGAAAAATTGACCCTTTTGCCCCTGGTCTGAATAAGCAGTTCAGCTGTTTGGTTTGTGCGTTTTGTAAACAACTTATTTGTAAATTTTTTGAGTTGAATGAATAATCTGTGTAGCAGAATGTTATTTTCTCAGATGTCTAGAAATGAAATTGCAAAAAA
>NW_018230054.1:0-570 GCF_001263595.1 Phalaenopsis equestris | reverse complement strand
CACACTTCTACGTCCGATTTTGTTGAAGAGTCCTAACCTTTAAAATTCCTTGAAGATAATTTTTTCTTGACTTTTATCGAGAGTCTTCTTAGGTGACTTTGGTCATTTAAGAGGTAATTAACTATAGGGGCTTGCCCTTATAGGAAGCATGTCCAAATCCAGCTTAATATAAACCCTATTTAATCCTTTATAGGGGAACTTGCCGGTAAATACAAAGGTTTCGCAGACCAAACAAACGTGATACTTTCCTTAGTTTATTTGATGGAGCCTCTTCCTCAATTCTTGTGTTTATCTTTTGGGATAGATACAGGATTTGAGGTACAGTGCCCCTTCATTTTAAACTATGAAAAATATGGGGTTAGTTTGATGTCATACTTCAACTTCCTTCCGAATCCCCGCACCCGACAGCTTCTTACGGGCAACCCCACAAACCAACCCAAAATAACGTCGATAGCTTTTGGGGACTCCGCTGGGGACAAGCTTTTCTCTCCATACAAATCAAGAAATACTATCTTCACACATCGGTAATATGTATATGTCCCTCTTGGACCATATTATCTTTCTTTTGTT
>NW_018230053.1:220-989 GCF_001263595.1 Phalaenopsis equestris | reverse complement strand
AATACTGCTGCTAAAAGATCTAATTCCTCAGCAACGACACCAAAAGCTTAATAATAGTTATAGATTCAATAAAGATGAATATATAAAATATTCAATAATAGTAATGCCACACTTATCAACGCAAGTATACGTATCGCTCAAGTAATATAGGGCTCTAATGGAGTCTTAGATATTGATCCCACATGGAGTAATATTAGAACTATGAACTAAAATTTTAGAAAAGCAATACTTGATCGCAACAATGGAATTCAAATTACTTATCTTTCATTAATAGACAATTGAAATAAATATATAATTTTAATAACTCTTAAATAACTAATTATACTAATAAAGTTTTTAATGTGATGTTCAATATATAAGAAAACATTCTTCTTCTTGTCAATAAATTATAGTGAATGAATAAAGTGAATCAGTTCAAATTGTGTTATGTCAAATAGGAGCATACCTATTCTTTACCATTTGGTCCAGGTATAAAAAACATTGACTAATCCTATGCTTGTTTACCAAATCTGCGGCTAGGTTGGGAGGATATCGGCTCTCTCTTCAAAGCTCCCACATTCCCCTCACTTGAGGGCTAACATCTACACTTCAGCACCGAAACGATAAGACAAAATTGGGGATTTTAGTCTGTCACTCTAAAATCTCCAATTCTACGCCCGATAATTTTATTTCCCTATTTATTTGCACCCAACTTCCAAGGGCTTTGACCTCCTTGAATCTTGTATGTAATCTTCACTTTAGTTGTAAAACTCAACATATTTTAACAAAT
>NW_018230053.1:0-210 GCF_001263595.1 Phalaenopsis equestris | reverse complement strand
AATTGACCAGATTGAAAGTAAATTAAGATCAAAGTGAAAAGATCATCACAACTTCTTTAACATTTTCATGGCTCAACCAATTCAAATCACCATTTCACAAATCTCAAGACAAGGATAAAGACAGAGAAAACTACTCTAAAATCATGGGGAAGACCAACAAATCTCAGAATTCATATAAAAAGCAAAGTCATACAACTACAACAAGTAAAT
>NW_018230052.1:0-841 GCF_001263595.1 Phalaenopsis equestris | reverse complement strand
AGAATAATCTCAGACTTGTCTAGATAGTGGATTTTTAAGGAGTTCAAACTTTCCATGCAGACATGGATTTCTACATCGATAGTTGATTTTAGAGTTGTAAATTTTTCACTTGCACATGCACATATTTTTTCAGAAGATCTAAGTTCATTTTTAGCCAATTTCCATTTACATATCCCTTCCCATCCTTCCATACATCCATCCGTCTCAAGAACAATATAGGCGTTTTCAGGAGGAATTTCTAAATTAGGCAATTTTTGAACCAAATCTTTGATTTTTCTAATAAGCTCCCAATTATGATCTTTTAGCCTTTTATCTCCGTGTGGAGATATTTTCTGGTATAGTGGCCCTAAGAGGACTCCAAGATTTGGGATATAGCTTCGGGCGTAATTAAGAATACCAAGCCAGGACCTGATTCCCTGCTTTTCCTTTAATTTTTCATTAGGAAAATCAGCTATCTTCCTAATGATATGGGGTTGAAGTTTGATTTTTCTTCTACCAATAATAGCTCCCAAGAATTCAATTTCATTGACTGCTATTTTCATTTTTGTAGGGGATAACACCAATCCTTCTGCTTCTACAATTGCAAGAAATTTTTCCAAGTGCTCCTTGTGTTCAGATTCATCTTTGCTGAAAATAATTTTACCATCAATATATACAGCAAGGAAATTAGAGCATTTGTTAAAGCAAAAATCCATTTTTCTTTGAAAAACTGCTGGTGCGCTTTTCAATCCGAATGACATAACTAGAATAATCCTGTTGGTGCAATAAATGTTGTCCATTCAATAGAATCAGGATGCATAACGACATGATGAAACCCGCTTTTTAAGTCAAATTTAGAATA
>NW_018230051.1:0-873 GCF_001263595.1 Phalaenopsis equestris | reverse complement strand
TTTATTTTGATTGTTGTTTTGTGTGTGATTAAGAAGATTGGGGTAGTATTTAAATTGGGGTAGTATTTTTGAAACTATTATGGGTTAGTAAAGATTTTAAAACTTTATTTAGTGACCAAGACATGTTAGAATGAGAATTTAGATGTTAAGTTGACTAGTGCAAAAAATGTGCACTGGCACTTAAGCTCCAGATCCGACGCTTAAGCGCGACAGTTTAAACACATGTGTGAAATTAATATTCTAGCAGATTGAACTACCAATTACTTTGTAAAAACATGCCAAGACAGTTTCTAAACGTGTCTAAGAGTTATTGAAAGGATTTAGGCCTATAAATAGAAGGGTTTTGTGAAGGAATTTCACCCTAGATCATTTCTAGCCCTAAAAGTCTAAGAGAAAGTGAGATTTAGAGAAAATGTCTTCATGGAAGATGGATTTGAAGAAGAAGGAAGAAACCGTGAGGAAGAAGTTCATTAGTTAAAGTGCACAAGAGATGTATAACATTTTCTTAGCCGTTAGTATTGAAGGGACATCAGAGAAGATCAACAAAATTGAAAATATTATGACTTTACTGGAGACCAAGGTACTTCAGTTGCATGCACATCTATAGCATATTGGATGGCAATTGAAGATGCAATTTAGCCACACGAGTTATATAGAGGAAGCAAATAAGATGATGTTCATACAGTAGAAATGGATTGAAGAAGATAGTATTAGAGCTCGTCACCACCTTTTGTTTTATCAACTCTACATTCCTGAAGAGACTAATAAAAGACAGAAATTTGTTCCTTCGAATAAAGAATGGAATTAAGTTTAGTGTTAGAATTTGCGTGTTATAAGCTGTTGTTTTCAAGTGGTTTAGTGTTTAAGACTTGT
>NW_018230050.1:0-324 GCF_001263595.1 Phalaenopsis equestris | reverse complement strand
GAGAATTGAAATTTAGGTATTAATCTCAAGGACAGGGTCAATTTAGGTATCGACCTCAAAAGATCAGAATCAGAATTTAGGTACTGATTCAAAAATGTTAGAATTGAAATTTTCAAAAAGCCTGTGGTGTCGAATTTACGGTAGTGTGTCATGTAGAAAGGTTGATCTTGAAGA
Source organism: Phalaenopsis equestris (assembly GCF_001263595.1). Classification (NCBI taxonomy): domain Eukaryota; kingdom Viridiplantae; phylum Streptophyta; class Magnoliopsida; order Asparagales; family Orchidaceae; genus Phalaenopsis; species Phalaenopsis equestris. The sequence continues at coordinate 150 of NW_018230050.1, read as the reverse complement.
AGATTTGTAGAGCTTCGTGTAGTTATGTGCAGGATGTGAAATTCTGCAAGGATGTGCAAAGAGTTAGCGTAGATAAGGATGGTTGTGCTGTGCGAACAAAGAGTAGGAAATTCCAAAAAAGGAAGTATCCACTCAACAGGTTTGTTTTAT